>NW_010309286.1:6031-51909 GCF_000700745.2 Antrostomus carolinensis
GAGTACTCCTGTGAAAGCCTTTAGTAAAGTGCTACCTCTCGTAAATGGTGATAGTAGAACTCTTTCCTACAAAATGGAACAACAAACTGCTGTCCCCAGGGCTAACAGATGCAGCTGAGATTGCATGGAAGGACATTAGCTACACAAATGACTTCCCTCCCAAAGCTTCACACCAAGGACTTTCCAGCCACCCTGATTTTCCCAAACTCTGTCTACTTGTGTATTAATTCTCCTTTCTACCAAAGCTAACTCATGTCATAAAAGACTTCTTGCGCCCCTGATTCCTACTGTAGACTAAAAATCGCTACACATCTTTTTTCCAACTCAGAATACTTAAAAAAAAAAAATCTATAAAAGAGGGGAATTACAGTACATCTATGAATTCCATTTTCAGGAAAGCCTTCTTTCTGTGTGCCAATAAACTATGATTTATATGCATGTCATTCTCATGCCCCAAATAGTAGTGATGCCAACATTTTATAGGTTTTAACTTTTTTTATAAACTCCGGACAATCAATGCTTTGTCCAAAATGCTTTCATAAACAAGATGGAATTTACATCAGTGGCTACTTCTAATAGCCACTGAACTGACTTCAGAACAAGGGAATTTTTGAAAGTAGGCAGTAGGAGTTATATAGGCTGGAACATTTTCATAACATATGACTGAAAATTCTGTTTGCTTTTTTAAATGCAATTTAAAAAAAAAAAAAAATGAATCTAGCAACTCAGCTGGACTGTTTTGGCTAAAACCACAAAAATGTAAAACCAGATTATTTTTTGTGGTATTCACATTCAGTATGTAACAGTCTCCAAAACCACTTTTGAGACATTATAATCAAGTTAAAGTATGACAGTTTTATTGAATTCCAATCAATTGTGCTTTATACACAATTGCATATATATACAATTTATACTGTATAAACTGAAGAGAAACCTAGTTTTAACTGAGACACTGGTATATAAATTTACCATAAACTGTATGCTTTAAAATCAAATTAACAATAAAAGAACAAATGAGAATACCAGAGATGTTAAAAAAAAAAACCAAACCTATATCATTCTTTGCTGATCATCTTACATCCTACATCCTTGCTTACAAAATATATCTCTTTCTCTGCAGTTTTTAGATTTGGGCTTTTTGCCTTTGAAGATTTAATGATAAATTTATGATTGCATATGAATGTAGTGATTTTAAGTAATCTGCTCTTATTTTTAAGCATATAACTTTTTCTTGCATCAACTTCTTAGTTATTATCTTTCCTTCTAAAAGTGGCTTTTTTTTTGTTTTGTTTTATTTTATTTTTGTTCTGTTTTTGTTGGAGAGATCTAAAATGTTGCTGTCGTATTATTTTCCCTGGGATTTTAATGCAGATCAGTTAAAACTGACAGGAGTAGCACTGGTTGTAACGCACCTACTTTTTACAAACATGCAAGTCCAATATTCCTCATTCTCAGGTAATATCCTCACAAGGAGAAGAGGTCCTTTTTTGCCACGTACTGACTGGCATGAATTATCTTACATCACTTCAAGGACTAGTTTCTCTTAACAGACAGAAACCTGAGCTGCAGTAAACATCAGTCCACAGGTGAAAATGTGCACACTTTGCTCACTTGTTTGTTCATATATGAAGATCACAACCCGTGCCTTTTCTTTACTAGGATTTTGGTGTTTGCTAGTTAGCATTTCTAGCTATGATAAGAAACAAACAGTCCTGTTTGTGCAGTATTGTGGAAATGAACAGCTTTGAGTCCATAGCCAGTTAGAAGATTCATGCCTAGACATGTGGGACATCTTTAGATCAGGTCTCTTCTGACAGTGCAAAGCACACTCTGGGCACTTAATCTGACTCATACTATTCATAAAGAGAGGGAGGAGTGAATAACTGCAAGACAAACAACAACAATAATAATTTAATATCATTGACATTCTTGGCACTGTGTTTGACCCAGCAAAGAATTCATACATGTGGGTCAGCAGTTTTCACAGTATTCCCTCATGTGTTTATGTCTCGTTGTAAACAAGGTTGTGCATCGCTGCTGTCATGGACAGCTTCAGCTGGGTCCTGTATCAGACCCCTCTTCCTGCATCCATTGTTCCTTCTACCTGCTGATCCCTTGGTCCCTGTGCCCTCAGACACCCTGTCCTGGGCCTGTTACTCCTCATACATGTGTGGCTAGTCACTGTTAATGTACTGCTCCTATTTTTTAAATTAAATCTCTAATTTAAAAATTAAATCCCTAATTCTTATTTTTATATATATTTTATCCGTAATTTTTTTATTAAATCCCTTTCTCAAAATGGGTAATGTGCCTTATTTTTTTTTTCCCCAAGCTTGTTCTCCCTCTCTTGCAGGTATCACAGTTACTGAGATTCCTTTTCTTTCCTCAGAGCTCTCACAGCTGCCGGAGCAGCGCTCCTGTGAAGCCCCGCAGCCCCTTCTGATTCACTTCTTACATTTGGAATAAAGAATATTTAGAATAGTTAGAATATTTAAAATGGTAGGTCCCAGTTCAGTAAAGCACTTCATAACAGGAACACTATGCACATGCTTGGCATTCATCTTGGCCTCTCAAGAGCAATTTTTCAGATAGGTAAGTTCACCTGACTTTAGTTTACTAAGAGAAAATTTTCATTTCAAGGATATGGGCAAAAAAGAAGCAATTCAAACATTTTACTTTTTCTTTGACAACCTCGGTGCTTCAGTTTCCACATCTGTTTCTTTTTTACACCCATCACAATCTACTGCCTCTATAATTTTTATGATTTATTAAATTAATGCACCTTGCAGTGAGTTATTTGGGTTTCCCAGGATATCCCAGAAGACTAGAGACTGATGAATAAATGTAGATCAACCAGATAATTAAAATGTCACTTCAGTTAGGCAGTATCATCAAGCATACAAGCTATTGCATTCCTGGTTTGGTCGTTTCCTTAGAGCTCCCATGATTGAAAAATGGACTATATATATATTTTTTTTATATTTTTTTTTATTTTTTTTTTTATTTTTTTTTAAACCACCCTCACAGACAACATCACAATGACAGCAAAAGGATCACCTTTTCTATCTCAGCTACCATTTTCTGGATATGAACATAAACTTTTGGGACTTATTGGGAATTATTTTCACCACTCTCTGTGCTAAAGATCTCTGAATCCACAAGCAAACCTTTGTTTTCTGATAACCACATTGTTTGGCATGATGAGCCAGGATTTGCCAGTCCCTGTGCTAAAATGATCTGCAAATGATATATACAAGCATAAAAATAATTATTCAGTATCAGCAGCAGCCTGAAACGTTTCACTATTCTCTTTGTTCCCCTCCATTTTTTTTCTTCAGATCGAGTTACAAATGGAAGTGGTGACCTAATGCTACATTAAAGAGGACTAAAAAACGAGCAATTTTGTAATGCTTCAAGATCTACTGTTAAAAAGAAACAAACCACAGCAGATTTATTGTCCAGAACTGGAGGCTACATGGCAAAGAGCATCTGCTCTCACACCGCACCTTGGGTTCCACGGTGAATCTCTTCAGGTGTAAATACCAGGGTGAAGTGTAAAGCCCATGAACAAAAAGAACTAGGAACACATGAGTGTAGCAGGGCTGCTCAGTGTGAGGGGCTTGGCTGTGGAGTTCGGAGCAAACATCCCCACCACCCAAATCCTCCTGGGTAGTTTGGTGGAGTCATGTCATTCCAAGCAAGCAATGCTGGCCGTGAGGGAAACCATCCTGCCAGCATCTTCTGGCGAAGATAAGAATCTGAAAACATCTGCAAATAAACTCCTTTATGCATGCACTGTGTTCCATGAGGAAGCTGCCACGAGGTTTAAAGCACAGCCCACGGCACAGGCTCTTGCACAGTCTATGCAGGCTTGACCATGAGCTCTAGCAGGCCCATGGCCTTCCTGGTAAGCAGCTCTAACTATGCTGGGGAAAACCACCAGTGAAAAATCAAGAGGTTCATCTTCTACAGAGATTTCCTAGTGCATTCCAGAGACCGGGATTCATTCCATTGTCCTGCAAGATCCCACGGACTGAGTTACAACAACTGCTGGGCAGGGCTCTGGGGCATGGCAGGACTGCAGCGGGAATGCCGCGGCTGTCACTCTATCCGGGCAGGATACATGGCCACGGGGAGATGTGGGTGCACTGTCACGGAGAAGGCTGCCTCTCCCAGCCCTCCATTGCAGGAATGTAATGTTACTTCAGTTGAACCACTGCCAGCGAGACAGTGGGGGCACCAAGTAGCTCTACCTAGACAAACCAGCTTGTCAGCTCTGAAATGAACCACTGTCACAGCAGAACAAGCAGCTGCTCTGCCTCAGAAAAAGTGATAAAGGGAGGAACAGCACCTCCCCATTAGAGTTTCCCCTCTACCCTGTGCTGGGAGTAGGACCCTCCCCACTAAGCCCTGAAATTCTGGTCTCCCTAGCTGTTTCTGTGGGATAAAGACAAAGGACTAGTCTGTGGAATGAAGATAAAGATTTTGCTGCTAAAGGGCTTTAATGGGTGTTATTATCCACAGGATGCTATCAGAACCAGCTAGACCTGTGTTTAAGCTATACTCCCACCTTTGTTCTGCGTTTGGCTTGGTAATACCCCCTGGCTGCACTCTGTCACCCAGCTGCATACTTGTACTGTGATGGATGTAGCTCAGATTTTAGAGCCAACAGCAGGGGCTTGTAGCACAGCCGAGCTAAAGGAGCAGCTACTCCCAAATAACCAACGTGTGAATAGTTTCCTTCCATTCAAGGCACGAACAAGATGTTTTGATTCAATGCCTTGGTATGTTAAGCTGCCCTTGTTGGCAGTTAGAGTACTTCATTAAAAGCCTTCAAATCATCTCATCTCAAAACCTTCTGAAAACAGAAAATACATGTAAGTTACAATCAGCAGCCTCCTTGCCCAGCCGGAGACCTGTTTGTGAAGTCAGCACCTACTTTTATCAACAGGAATGGTATTCTGCTCTGCAAAGTACATCCAAGTAGAGAAATGTCTCAGGAATTAAGGTTTCTTACAGAGTATACTGAGCTCTGTAGGATCTGACAAATCCTACAGAGGTTGACGAATATCAGGGAAGATGTGGAAGAGCACTGGCAACTAAGAAGAGATATAAACACTACCATAAAAAGAGAAACTAACAGCCCCCAGATGAAAAGGAGAGTGAATGGAATGGCTTTCCAGTGAGTGTGTGTTTATTGATAAACTCTGCCCACAGATTCAAAACTATTAAAAGCATGCCTGCTCACACTTCACAATAGGAGCAAAACCTTTAATGAGACAGATCAGAAAGGTGCTCTCTATTTTTAGTGGTCCATCTTTCCTCTGATAGTAAAGATAAACTTAACAGAATCCATAGGACATTTCCAAACATGAGAATAAATCACTCTAGTGGGGCTCTGCAGAGACTTTCTCAGCTTGAGTCATATTTAAACATGAAAAGCATAAGAGAGTTTTTGTCTAAGCCTTCCCCCCGCCCTCCCAATTGTCAAACTGAAATTCCCCAGATCCTGGGTTAATGAGTTTCTTCCAGCTATCACCATTTTTTGGTTACTTGGCTATATAGGAAATGTAATTTAGCCAGATCCACATAACTCTTCTGGTAAAAGATTAAAATGTTTACTAAAATATTTTATTAGTCCAACATTTCACCTGTTTCTAAAAAAGAATAAAGTTTCATAGGAGTAACACAGTGTTTGAAAATGAGCTCTCAACCAAAGTTTGTTGTGAGAACACGATTAGAACAATGTCTAATCAGTGGCTGACACCTGAATTTGTCTCTCCTGGTCCATGCCTCCTCTTGCTAGCTGAACTAGAGCTGCAAGTGGCAGGGTGAAAAAGCCAGCTGGAGAAATGCTCATGGCACCCACCAGATGAACAGAGGTTCAGTGCTGTTTCCCCCTACCCAACAGTTCTGTCTCAGAACTGCAAGTTCTGCATCATCTCTGGAATTTTAGTCTGACAACTGCCTGGAGGGTGGGTGTAATGCCCTGCCCTGTGTTTGTGTGTTTGCTTGTCTTAGGCAGGAATTTTCCTCTCTCTCAGGTTTTACGTGACAGAATGGGTTTTCAACGTGTGTTTTACTTCCTGCATGAATTCCCACGGTGTTCTGGTGTATAATTACTGTGATGATGGTGTGACGTTAGGACCCTCTCTGATAATTATCAATTATGATTTTTTTTCCAGGATTGCAGGGCCTCTATTCTCCTAAAGTCAGTAAGAGAAGGGAATCACTTTTTAATAATTGTTGTTATGTATGTCCTAGCTCCTGGACTGAATGAAAATTGCTTACCACCCTTTTGGACACGGCAAAAGCAACTTAGATTCATAGCCAAATAAAGCAATAAAGACTAGTCTAACCCACTATGATCCTCAACAGTTTTATCTCCTGGGACTCTCAACAATTTTATCTCTTGGGATATACTGTTTCTACTTGCAATTGAGTCGCTACCAACGCTATAAATTGTTGCACGGATACCCAGCTAAAATCTCCCAGGGCATCGCTGTCCCATCTGGATGGTCTGGATTTTAAGAAGTTCTTCAGGGGCATGTTGCAAGTGAAGTGCTCTCACTTGCTCACCAGCTCCAGAAACCCTAGCAGGATCTATCCAGCTGTGATTTGGTTAACCTATATATTGATTAGGCATGTTGCAGCTTTTTTCACTCGAAAGAAATGCCTTCACCTACATAACAATCTAGTCTTTGAAAGCAAATACAAAGCTGTTTTCCTCTCAGAGCAAGGGACAGTAGATTCCAACTATCCTCCCTGTTACAGAGCTGTGAACTCAGCTCTTATCACTACCTGCCTAGAAGCAGAGGCAGGTGGGTGCCTATTGCAGATAAGGCCCATAAAGCTCACAAAAATTAACTTTCCCACATTCCTTCTCCTTGCAGCTTCACCCTCCCCCCCACCCCAAGAATCCAGGCTTCTCCCAGAGCAGATTGACTGTTCCACTGCCAAGCCCTGCTCAGATTTAGCAATGAATCAAATGAATACATTTATTTTAAATGATTGTTCTGCCCATGTAGGCTTGATTGGCAGCCCTGGAGACTGAATTTCTCTGGCCACAGAGTCAGTATTCCTTGAGAAGTAGTGGCCGTAACCCCAAGCTATCTCTTAAGGTAGCCCAGTACTGACCCAGAGAGGTAGCAAGGGAAGTTGATTACTTTTCCCCTCCCTGACACACTAAAGGAGGATGGTAATTCTTGGTGCTTTTGGTAAAGAGCACATTTATACGCTAAGAATAGGTCTTAAGATAAGAATAAGAATAGAGGCTCTACTAACAATACGCAAAAAGCCCAAAGCAGGCTTTATATAAATGGCACTTACCACTCCAAATTAGAAACAGATTCAGCCCAAACAGCTCTTCAAAACCACTGCTTTAAAAACACCCTTATCAGAATCAACGCCTAGTAAAAAAATTTGTATTTTTATATAACTATAAACATAAATATACGTACATATATATATATATATATGTAAATCTTTTTCACCTTAAAGATCCTTATGGTCTAAGAAGATTTTACATTTCCCTTTACTCCACTGATAAACTTCAGTGCAGAATTAAGTGCCCAGATGTAGCAATATTAATGGAGTGATGTTACTCTGCAATGTCTCTCTGGAATGCTGGGCATAGCCCCGCTCAAAACAGGAATGCTGCAAAAACCTTGTAGCTTTTCCACAACCTTTTATGGGGGGTTTTATATAAATGTCTGCCTTTGGAAACAGGTTTTCAGTTTGAGAGAAAGTTCCCTGGGCAACTTGTTTGGATGTAAATCACCATAAAAGAAAATATCTTTTAAGCTTTTAAATTTCTAAATGTATATGTAATACAAGAGATATGGGATAAAGGTGACAGAAAATTATTATGGGAAAATATTTTACATCAAAGATAAAGTTAGCAGTTCCCTCACTGTGTTAAGATAAAAATCTTTTCTATCAATAAACAGTGATGGTAGCAAAATAGTATTTGGCACAGCTCACTTTCCCTTGTTTTTATGTGGTGTAGGAGCATCCCTTTAAAATTAGAGAGAATATATTGATGCATACTGTGGGTTCACAAATACACAAAAGCTCATTTACAGATAAATTAATCCACTGAGTCAAATAAATAAATTAATTAGTATAGTTCTGTTCACATCAATATAATTCAAATGTGAATAAATGGACTGTAACTTGGTTTTCTGTCCAAAAAATGACAGTTTTTAAAATTTTTTCAATGGGTGACCTACCAAGTTATTTTTAAAAAATATTGTCTTCTTGTTTCAGTTGGTTGCTATTCACCTCTTTTTTGAAAATATTTCCCCAGCAGAGGTATATCTTGCCCCAGAATTTTCTAAACTTGCCGTTTGATAACTGTCTTCTTTTGCAAACTAAATTTGTGTACTTTACTGTCTGAAATTAGAAATAATCAGATATGTGAGACTGAAAAACATTGAAATTTTAAGTGCATGTTAAGCTATAGAAGGAAAAACTGAAGATGACAAGCTTTCTTTGCATTATATTTTTGCAAAAAAAAATTATTTGAATCTTTGTGTGTGTTTTTTAAAGGATTCCGTGCTCATTTTCCCTCTCCGTGCCATCTAGCCAGTACTGAGGCATCCAAAAATAACAAAGCAGTATGCTTGCCTAGTAGATTAGAGGAAAAGACAGTTTAGTTAAGGAAATACATTTCAGTTTTACTTTTCACAGAGGCTAGTATAAACGACAAGGAGAAAACATATTTTTAAAGACTCATTACTGCAGTTCTGGATTTCTTTTGGATTAAAGATTCAAATAGCGAGAAAATAACTACACTGCAGTTCGTCCATGTAGTAACTGGTGAGTGAGTTGAGATGGGTGGAGCTGTTTGAAAGCACGAAGAGGACTATTTCTTGGATCTGATTATCAACCCTAAGGCTGATTTGTAACAGTACCCAACACTCAGAGCCTCTCTGTAGTAAGAACATAATGATATCTTCTGGAAATGAGTAACCGTTTCTTTATCATAATGGTCTATTCACACACAGGTTAAATGTTTTTTAACTCAGTTAAAACAGGATGCATTCTTTTTGAAGGCACATGGTAACGTTTTTCTCGATGAACAGCTGTGCTAGATTCAGACTAATACGTAAGGGAGAGTAAATTACATTTTGCCCTTCAGCTAGATCAAGAGCTCTACTGAAATCAACAGCCTTGTACCAATGCAAAGTTAATATAAGGAAAAGGAAGACCCCAGGGCTTCAGTTACAGTCTTTGAGACCTACTGTGAGTAGGTGGAACTGATTCTTCTCTTGGGTGTCTTCTTCAGAGTCATTTACACTTGTGCAGCAGGAGGACAATCCAGTGGCTTGTCCCCACTTTGCAGAATGGCAATGACCACCTTGATTTGCAGAGCTGTGGAGAATCTGAGTGCAAGAGGACAGAATATGAGGCACCTGGAGATGCCCCTCAGTTCAGCTGTAGGTTTTTCTGCACATCCTTTCAAAGAGTATTTTAAAACCAATAGTGTTTTACTACTTATGGTCTCTTGCACCCTGTCACATCCAATGGCCCCAGTGAGGACAATCTGCTTTCTGTCTGTGAGCTACAGTTCACCATGTGCAGCAGAGGGGCTATTACTCTCTCCTAAGGAAGGTACATTTGTGTTCCATACTCCACCACTGTACACAGTCTATAGTCAATGAAACCAGAAAAGGAGAATGATTCCTACCATGAAGTTATCCTGTCTACTGCTTACAAGGTGGAATAATTTTCATTTTACTGTCAACAAACAAAAAACTCCACCACCATCTTATTGCGACATTTTAAAACACTGCAGTCCCAAAGTCCTCCATGAGCTGAGATGTCAATAACATTTTAGCAATGGCTGAAATATTTGCTTTATGTAGCGCTGTTGGGGTCAGTTTTGACAGCATTCTGCAACTACACTGGAGAGCAGAATTTGTTTTTTCTTCATTACAAATACTTTGAACACTACCTAATCACACTTGAACACTCTTATGGGGAAGGTCTGTCACCATTTGACCATAAGGGATTAAAAGAAAGAGAAAAGCACTGGGCTGATCTTTGAAGAAGACAAGCAGCCAGAGCTCTCCTATTTTCAGAGAAATCAAGTGTTGTACATCTTTCACTGCAGGGCTTGATGCAACTGGGCATAGATAGGAAAAGGGCAAAGACAACCCAGGCATAGCTCAGAGTCAGTCCTACTTCAGGAGCTGCTAACTGAAAACAAGTCCTTTCACAGTTCTGCACCAGGTGAATCTACCATGGTAAGATTATCTCGAAAGGTTCTGAAAAGACACCAGGGCCAGGGTCTCAAGTGCGTAGGACCCAGAATTAACAACACTAAGCAAAACACAGTGAACAGGGCCAGGGCTCAAATGTAGGATCTCCTGGGACATGTTCTTCTGCCTATGGGTTTGGTGAGGGAAAAGGGCTCTTTGTTTTGGAACACAGTTTGGTCAGTTCTTTGTGCTAGATCTTGTTCTTGACCCTTGGACTTCGAAGCCCCATTCTCAGAGGACCTCTGCACGCATGTGCAAACTACACATTGCTGTGGGATTATCCTCTGCAGCTGGAACCGCTGGCCCAGTGAAAAACTTCTGGACCGGTAGAAGCAAGAAGGCTCTGAAGGTTTTGTTACTCTTATCTCTTGGACACATGTGGATGTTACACATTACTCTGCACACCTCTGCAGTAGGGAAGGTCATGAACCCTTCACAGCTCTATGTCTGAAGAAAGGGGTCTGAAAATGTATCTGAACAATTTCTAGGGAAGGTTAAGCTCTTCTTGCTGAGCAGTGCCAGTTCGGGGATACTGGAAAACATCTTTTTCATGCATGTGCTTTTTATTAAATGCAGTTGTCAAAAAAGAGAAGGGCTCATGTTCCTGAAAAGGTGCAGCAAAGAGAAGACAAATGGTTGGAATAAAGCATTCACAGGAATGTGCGTGCTCTGCCTCGGCAAAAATCACCACTTCTGTAGAGCCTTCAGGGCACCCTTTAAACTAGCTGGCTCGGGGACTAGCAGCTCTCTAGCTGTGGGATTTCAGTGAATGCTGTACAAACCCAGCCAGCTCCCCAGGGAGGTCAGAACTTGCTGCACGAGCCACTCCTCCCTGTCCCCAGACTGGCTGCATGGACACCGGCTCTGCACGAACTGCACCTTCCCAGTGCTGCACAGGCAGATCTGGAGAGAAACTATCTTTAACTCAGAGGAGAGCCTCACTCTCCCTGCCATGCTGCAGGTAATGCTTTCCAAGTGTGTTAGCACTGAACTTCAACCATCTACCGCAATCTGATAATGCCTACCTCTAATTATTTTTCTGCAGTAAAATTATGGAGGTGAAAACAGCAAAGTCAAAGCGAGTGTTTATTTGCTTGATGATAATTTTCCTCTTATTCAACAGATACAGATTCAGATTTTGTACTGTATCTAAATGCATATTCCAAAGGAGTTCAGCTGGATTTATACCAGTGCAATAGCAGAATTTGGCTTGTGATCTTCAGATGACAACATCAGTTAACAGACTTGCTTATTTCTGAGTTTTCTATGAAGTTCCTATTCAACAAGCATAATAGTCTAACTACGATGCAGTTCTGTGGCAACAGTGTAACACATAAATTAAGTGAACTCTGGGTAATATCACTAAAAAATATGTGTTTATAACTTCATGCCAGTTTCTGACTAATGCTTTTGTTTGTTGCTATAGCAAACCACACATGAATCTGATAGCCAAAAGCATGTTTATGACTAACCTTAGCTCTCTGGGGATTGAAAATATGGAATTAAAAAAAAAAAAAACCCAACCACAACACACAATGTGAGGAGAACATGACAGGAAACACCTTTTTTGGCATGAGTCACTATGAATATTAAAACTGAAGAACATCATGAGTGGAAAACATTAGGAAATGGGAACTGTGGGAATAACCGGCTTTAACCCGCAATGATTCAAATGCAGCTTTCATTTCACATCGCAAAGTTGTCTGTGCAGGACTGGAGTACACTGCAGGAAGTCCTGGCTGTGTGTTAAGGGATGGATTTAAGCCTCTGAAGTCTGGAGAAGCTTTGGATCACGCTTTAAAACATTCAGACCACTTTACTCAAGACCATTTTTACACTCTGCCTTGACATCTAGAACACTAGTATTCACTTAATTAATTTCTATTACAATTTATACTTTGGTAGTTTCCAAGACTGACACCTCATTATGCTGTACAAATACACAATGCTGGTCCCGAAGAGCTTTCTGCCCAACTAATGGGAGAGCCAAAGGGAGATGAGGATGGACAGAGGGAGAGTCGGGGGCAGAAGCAGAGAGGTGATGTGATGGCACCACCCACCAAATCAGGGGTTGAACCCAGGTGTCTTGCACCCCAGTTCATTTGACTGCTTCAGGTTGCCCAACACATTACTGTGGGAAGAAGAATACATTATGTACCCTGCAGAGGAGGGAAAATCAATAGAGAAGAAGTGATTCCTCAACTAGGATAGCTTACAACAAAGCTACATTATGTCAGGTAAAATTTATACTAGTTTTACCCTGTTATTCTTAGTAACTTCTTTCTTTCATGGGGGAAAAAAAATAAAGGGGAGTATTGCTGTATAGGGTATAGATAAGGATCAGTTTCTATCACTGTTTTCTATTGATATTAATTACTCTGGCTCTAAACTGCATATTACCTCTTTATTCACAGATTTGTACTGTGCATAAAGGCATACGATTACACAATTCACATCAAGTTCTTCCATCATCTAACCCAACACTCAGCAGAGAGTGTTAAGATCATATACAGCTTTGTGGAGAGGGAGGTGTGACCAAGCTGTAATCTTCCAGGTATTTGACCATAAGGGATTAAAAGAAAGAGAAAAGCTATCAGTAGGCTAAACAGGACAGTGTCATAAATGGAAGCTCACAAAAATCTGTAGGACTGGGATGATACCTGCTGGTCATTTACTGCCACAGGATCAAATCTTGAAGTATTGAGATTTCATTCTGTGTTTCCAAGACATCCATTGGCCTCAATGAAACCGATATATGGCATGCTACATCGCATTCATCTTGTAATGCAGACTATGATATGGGCTGAGATCAGCTTGGATGCTGTCTTGTAAAATCCAGCAGAGCACACAGCATGGCACACAGTAATCATGCCTGCATCCTTGTAAGAGTAAATACTTTTAGAAAAAAAATGCGAGTATTTTGTAGATTAGCCATGAATTCAATTGATGTATACACCAAGTAGTATTAAGATATTAGTGTTTTATATAAAGTGGAAAAAAAAAGGCAAATAAGATACAGGCAGAAGTTTTCCAGCTATAACCTAAATACCACTTCTAGACTACGGAGCAATTGGTGGTGAGATGCAGAAGGTCATATATATGAAGAATTTCTCTCTTTGCTTTCACATGCTTGTTCAGTTCTCCACATTTGTCAGAAAATGTATCTTATAGAAAAGAAAAAAAAAAAAAAAGTTGCCAGGCTTCTTTTCTCTACATCAAGAACCTGAAAACAGCTTTGGGTACTGGAAACACCATATGGAGACCATTTCAAAATAGCTACCTCATTTCCTGTGACTTACCCCAAAAACAACTGCTCTTCCCTGTGAGTGGTGCAGAAAATGAGATAACAGATCATAAGTATAGGTGAAAGAGGGTGCCAACCCCAGTCCTGTTCTGGATTACTTTCTGATCTGTAGTAGCAGAAGGCAAGCTTACTAGTTCTTATGGACATGTGTGTAGGCAGGCACAATGCTATTTAGTGAGCATTTTTCTCTTTGGGCTCTCAAAGGGCACAGCTACCCCTCTTGTTCCCTCTGCGGTACCGATCAGACAGCATTGCCTGGCACATATGAATATGCCAGCTTGGCAGCCGCAGCATTTGGTCATGGTCACCAAGAAAGTCCCTGCACCTGCCCAGAGCACCATGTGAAAGCAGACCAGCCCTCCCTGCCTCACAGAAAGTAAGGTAGCAAAGCAAGAATCTGAGTTGCACAAAGTCACAAAGCAAGTTGGCAGCAGAGCCAGCAATAAATACGACCCAGATGTCCTGGATTCCGCCTCCTCCCTGCACCATGCTGCCTCTCTTAGCTCAATGCTGGAAGGAAATGTTTTACATTTACTCATCCCTCCTTTTCCTTTGTCAATAGAAATTAAAGCAGGCATCTGACTGCCTAAGCCTTGAATATTCTGAGGGTTTCCAAGGCTTGCAGTGAAGTCAGCCAACATTTTTATTGAATCCAGCCCTAATGGACAACTAAACGTGATTTCTTTGCCAACCAGCCTTTCAGTGCAAAACTCATCTAAGCACATATTATTTTTATACAGGTATGCATTGTGTGTATATATATATATATATATATATATTTCATGACTTTGCAAAGAACCACTAATTACAAAAATACTATTGTTGCAACTCAGCTAAGCAGTGAACAGACTGATTTGCCACTATTAAAAATAATTATTTTTGTAATCTTTAAAACTAGTATCTACACCTTTTTACTGCATTGAAAGGTAGGAAGGTCTATTAGGATGGTTCTTGCATTGAAACCACTTGGGTCTGCTTAGAGAATGATGGCTAATAAGCACTAATTTTCCATTAATTTATTTTGTGAACAGAACGTCCAAATATTTAAGATTTTCTCATTAAGCTCTCTAATGGTGTCTGTGTGGAGGGCCACTACCATGTATTTTCCAAAAGTGATGTAAATCTCATATCCATGGGAATACGTCATGTCCTGTCAGCAAAATATCCTTACTGCTGACAGCCCAAGGTAAGTCCAAGTCTCTGAGCGGCTGAACACACTCTTACTTGACTTTTTTTCAACCTTGAAGCAAATGCCACTCCATTTTTCCTGCCTGTCACCATAAAAATCTGTCTGGGAGTTGTAGGTGTTGTGCTGCTGTTGCTGTAACTCCACTGCCCATGTGTTGCTCTGGCTCCTGAAGGGTACTTCAGAGGAGCTGGACAGAAGTTAAAAAGAAATGCAGCATTGCACGTTGTATCCTTCTCTCTCCCGAACACCTGAGGGGCATGACAATGGGAACAAAAACTTGAGCAGCTGCAGGTTGCCTAAAATACTTAACTCCTCTTTGCAGACTTCCCTAATTTTTCTTGGCTAGAAAATAAACGCGTGTTTTCAGAGCAAGATTTGCATTCAGGTATCCAAGCTGAGGTCTCTGCCCCTCCGCAGGACAACAGCAGGAGATCCCACGCATGGCAAGATCACAGTACTCATGCTTGGTCATACTATGTGCCTCCACCGTGAGCATTTTGCACAAAGCTGCTTGCTGGATAACTGCATCCACAGCTTTGCCACAGCCAACGGGTATTTATATTATGACTGAGAATTTCTGAGATCTTCTAGACAATGAAACAAACCAAAATGCAGGCCAAAAAAGCCTTCCTTCTTCGTAAAACTGCTCCCACTATTTCCTCATTACTGCCACCTCCATTTTGCTTGAATTGCTTGACATAAAGCTTGTAAATCCTCTGAGGCACACCCGGGTAGGTGGCTATATATAATTTAATACAGTGGGGACCTTAACCTGCCATCACACTGCAGCAGCAAGGAATGACAAGAATAAGTCTTGACAAACACAGCTGGGTTGTGCCATTTTTGTGCAACAATAGTAAGTTTGACTGATTTGAGTCTGCCTTTGTCCCAGAGACGCTGCCTTCTGCAAAGCAGGAAACTCTCATTGCTTCTCCTCAGAGCTATTGCAGCCAGGTTAAGGACATTGCTCCTCACTGTGATTTGTCAGTGCAAATTTAGCAAGTCCCAGCTCCCTTCCCCTGAGCGTGCAGGCTCTGGCTGGCCTCGCACACAGTTCCAAGCGTGTCCAAGAGCCAAAACCTTATCGCAGTCCATCTCTGTCTCCTCACAAGAACCGAGTCAGTGGAGGAGTTAGTGTGGTCTGTTTGTGCTGGTGTGACAGCCAGCTCCTGTTTTGGATTAGTGGATAATGGTTTTCTCTCCCTCTCTGTCCCTTATTGGGCATTTAAAAGAGAAGGATCTGTGGGAAGAAGAAAATGCTCATTTTCATGGCTTTTTATACCTCTTTTGCCCCCCTTTTGTTCTGGTACAAATGAAAGCCCCAGGCCCAGGCTCGTGGGCTGTATCCGTGTTGCCCGGGGGCCTGACTTTTGTCATGAAATAAGTGTGATAGTGGAGAGGTGTTCATGTGGCACCTGAATTTCCCTGCAGTTCCCCACACAGAGGACTGCTGGCAGAAGACTGGTTTTTGATGCATGTCACAACTTGGGAGAGCATTGCAAAAGCGCTGCTTCCCTATCACACGGCAGGGTGGAGATCTGCTGACTCCAATCCCCATTTTTTCAAAGCAGGGCTGAGACTGAATGTGAACCAGCAATGAGCCCCAAACACAAAGGAGTGCAAATACATGAATAAAACACAGCTAAGAATAGCAGGGGCAGCAGTCAGCAGAAACACCCCAAACGCTCTGCCTGCTGCAAGGACTGCTATGTGCTTCACTGCTTACGTGCCAATACAGCTCCATGGTGCCTGGGACTGAGGCAATGTCTAGGAGGTGTTTCCCCTGGGCTGGAAAGGCTGTGGTGTCCCACAGGGGTGAGGAAGGGGTTTTACTGCATGGGGTTGTCTCACCCACACTGGTTTTCACTGTTGTGTGGCTGGATGTGTGTTTCTGTGCAGTCCTGCTGGCTGCTCTCTCGGTGTCCTTGAGAAATAAGCCAAAATCATTGATTTTCTTTCCCTGCCGTTGCCTTCTGTCCCTTCCCCAAGGTCGTCTTTGACTCCATCACTGCATCACAAGGGTTTGCGGGCACCTTTAGGCAGTCTTGCTGAGGCACTGGCAGTGGGGTGTGCTGTGGGGTCCTCCGCTCCCAAACCTGTCTTTTGGCCAGGGCCAACACTTGCTTCTGCTTGGCAGACTGACCTGAGAGATACCAGCCTACAAAGGACTTCAAGGTGAGCCTCTCACAAACTTCCTTCATGGGTGCTGTATGAATTTAAACTTTTCTTCAGAAAAAAACTCTAGAAACTGAAAGAAAGAAACCAGATTTTTTTCCACAGGTTTTCCTACCCAACCCTTGCCATCAGCTATGGTCCATATCTAACAAGTTAATCTGACTCAGCTACTTCAGTCCCTCTGTTTCAGAGCTCCTTGCCCCTCTCCAGTGATGAGTGCCCTGAAGACCCCGGCCAGCATAATGCTGCCAGGCTGAGCACCATTTGCCTGCATGCAAACACCCCACCTGCTGAAATCAACCCATCTGCTCTGCCATCTGCTTGCCACAGCCTTCCCCACTGCTGTGCTGTGCAGTTGTCTCCTGAGCAAGCCATGGGCCTATGATGAAAGAGAGAGCTTGCACCATTTTTTAAATCAAGAAAGAGAGACTTTTCTGCATCTGTGTGGCAACATGCTCCAGAACCCACAGGTTGACTGGGACATCATCTTGCCAGGCACTGACTGGATGTACAGTAAATGTTGCTGACACGTGTAGCTATGGGTGCTGTCCCTGAAGTGACAAAACACTGCAGCCCTCCAAACAACATTTGTGCTACCAGATTCCCCCTACCTACAGCCACTGAGATCCTGTCACCCTGAGACCTGATATTTTCCAGTGGTCTCTGAGCAGCCTGGCCTCTGAATAGACACACCCCATGTGTCCACACACCAGCCCGTACTCCCAGTCCTGCTGTACTCAGCAGAAGAGGACTGATGTTCCAGGTCCCCAGGAGGAGCCCTATGGACTAGGACTGGCCACATGGTCAGGATGTTCTGCAGGACCAGGACTATTTATCCATGGTAGCAAAGCAGAAAAAGGGAGAAAGGGAGAGATGGAGTGGGGAGCGCAGGGCTGAGCTCCTAGGAAAATGTGCTGTGGACAGTTTGCTTGGGCTCCCCAGAGACTCCTGACTGCTGCTGTCATGTCCTCACTATGAGACCCAGTGATGATTTGTTGTCACATGCACTAAACACCCTGTTTTCTTTCAAAGAAACAAGCTGGTATATTCAGGAGAGATTACATTAATTGCTGAGCTTATCTGCAAGTGCTAGGCTTATTCTCTGGTCTTTAAGGTTTATTTAGAATAAATAAAGTTTATATATTTGGTTAGTGAAGCATGCAGTGTATACATTATAATTATGTAATTAATGCCCTAATCTCTGTGATGAGCTTTCCTGGTGTAACCCAGTACAGTTATCCAAAAGCTTCTTTTTAATCTCAGAGGAAGGATAATTTGGAAAAGAAAAATAAGATTTCTCCTGCTATCTCTATCCAAACCATTTCATTCACAGATTTCTGCTAAACTTACTGAAGCAGTTGTTAAATCCACTGTGGACATATAATCCAAAGACAGATGTGAGACCACAGTGCCATTGCTAAATGGATTCCTTTTATAACAGTTCTGTGAGGGTCCTGCCTCCATCCAGCTCTGTAAATTACTGAAATGTCCCTTTATAAATACCTCTGTGTGAAATACCTTTCAAAAGTCTGGTTTACACCACTTACACTGTCATTAATTTTCTAGTCCAACACATGTCCTAAAAGAAGAGAGTGATAGCAGAGACTAAGAACTTCTTACCCTTCATGACCACTTTAGCACTGTCTGTTCATAGGAAGCCTGATTAATAAGTTAGCATCACAACTGCATGCGTCATTTGGCTTTGTAACCATCCATCACCATGAGTACAAACGCCACATGTAGTCATTCTTACATGAAAACACCCAGTTTGCCTCCCAAATAGGCTCTAACTGGTTACTTTAATTAGGCACTGAGTTGTCTGAGCTATTATTGTTGCGTAAATAATTTTTTTCTCATAATCAAGGCCATTATGTGTGTCTCCTCACAATCAGGAGTGTGAGGACACAGTTCATATACAAATCAATGCAACCTTTCACTCAAACACAAATCACATCAGTCCTGACATAGATGAAAATATTTGTGGAATGCTTAATGACATTTTTGTGTTCTTGTAAATTATTTGCCTTCAGCTGATTTTAGAAGCAGGAATAGGGAAAGCTCACACGAGGAAATATCACAGCAATCAAAACCACTAGTTTTCTCATGATAGTTTCACAGATCTTCAGCTCATATACATTCCAATAAATCCGCACACATTTCAAACAAAAAACACAATCCAATCTTTTGGATGCTTATCTGGCCTGAGGAAGAGCTGCTAACCTCTTTGAGGTTCACCAAAACTGATTTCTAACTGTTTTTCAAAATGACAATGCCTAAACCCACGTAGACATTTTCCCCCTTCAGAATACAATGCCAACGTGTCCTTCTACACAGTTTGTGCTGTGTAGAAAAGTTCACCACACCAAACTGATTTTTGCTCCTTCATGCATGCATGAGTTTCTTCTTCATGCTTTCCATTTTTTAATTCACTCCTCCAAGTAATTCTGCTAAGGCTGTATCTTTTGATTAAAATTGGAAAGACAAGAGGTCAGGAAAAGTTCCTGCATGTACTTATTTTGAGGGAAAAGTAGAGTGTTGTGCCTGGCTGACAGTCAAAGGGCTGGGTGCTGGGGCAAACCACACAGCAAATAAATGAAGAGGTGACCTGTGGAAAGCTGAATGACATCAGCTTTCTAGGGCAGGTACAGAGTATGGGATCCTCAGGAAAAATAGGGATGGTTGGACTGATAAAATGTGTGAGCTTTTAGGACTCACTGCAAGGTGGAAGATTTTATATCTATAGTTGTTTATTTGAGTATTTATCTAGGACTTGTAGAAATGGGAAGAAACACGTGCAGCCTGACCTGAAACCTTTGCTTTTCAGTGCGGGTTGAGTGAGGCCACAAACATACCGCTCGTCAAGGAGGGGAGCTGGGAGATCAGGGGGCAGGTAGAAAGGCATTTAAAATCAGATGGCTGCCTGGATAACAGCTGCTCCCCTGACTCCGCAAATGTCAGGCACAGCCCACCGCTATCAAAATCAAGTGGTGTTTGTTCTCTTAACTATACAGAGAAGAAATAACATTTGCCCAACAGTGAAGAACAGTTACTGTGTCTTTGGAGTCTCAAGTATTTATCAGCAGGCTTGGAAATCATATAAAGCTTATCTCCTTGTTTGTGTTTTTGAAAAACAGATAGCTTTGCCCTCTGAAGACACTGCTATCTTTATTGGGCAGATGAAGTAGGCTTGGTGCCTGCTCTTCTTCAGGCACTTGCATTCCTCCTCCATGGAGTTTTGCTGGGATTTGGGCTGTTGCCGTGGCCTGGGACTCGCTCCCTGCAGAGCTGCCGTCCCTGTACCATGGGAGCAGATGGATCCCCTATCACTTACCTCGGCTTATTTATTACTTACACACCATAATAACCTTAACATATTTTGACTTGTTCCAGCCACTCTGGACTACATGTTTGGTCAGATTTGGATGGTGAACCCATGGGTTCCTCTTCTCTGATAGAAAACTGTAGACTCGTTCTCTGCAGGAAGTCAGTGGTTACTTCCAGACTCTTTTCCAGGTTACCTCTAGACTCTTTTCAGGAAGTAAAAATGTTGGTAGGAACTGATTAGTATGCAAAAAGTCCTCTTATAGCCTGAAGTTTTGTTTTCTAATATAAAATAATGAATTCCAGCCTTAACCTTAAAATCCAGAGTGAGATGAGCAAATGTGTGGATTTAGCAAGTGTCCCTAGGTGCACATAGCAGTAATCCTTGTGCCCTGGGGCTAGGCACAGCTGCCTGTCATCCAAAGGATCTTTCTTGCCACAACAGCGTTGTCTTGATTTCTGTCACATGTGGAGAGATGGCAACCTAGTCTTGGTAGGGTTTAATTAGCTCCATCAGGAGCTGAATCCCCCATGTCATTCGGTGCTGCTCCACCACTTGGCTTTGGAGGGAAAAGCCTGCTAGGCGGATTGGAAGTTACAGCTAAGGGAAGCAGGAAAGGCAGTGGTTGTTAGATGACGTTGTCAGGAAAACAGTTTTTTAGTGCACTAGGGCTCAGGGATGTGGCAGACTGCCTGAAAGCAAAAGCTCACCCTTGCTCATCTGTCTGTGCTGGTGCAGAGGGCCAGGTCCCCTCCTTACTCAGAGCAGGGATAATGTTGAGACCTTTCGCAACCTTCCTGGTTTGGATTGAACCTGCAACATGCAGCCCAGAAAGAGAGTGAGATGTTTTTTCCAGAGGTGAAAACCCTGATTTTTCCAGTGCATATTTTGCTGCTTCCTGATGTGGGGGACATTATGGAATGCAAAAAGATCTAGATGTAAAAACCAGATTAAATCTATTTACTGAAATATTTACTCAGAATTTAAGCCAGTAACTTCCATAGCTTTCAACTACACACTCCTTTATATTCTGATTATTTAGGTCTCCTGATGTGAGGAATCCTGGGAAAAATCTTTCTTAAAATCCTCAGTGTTTTACACTTGCATAGGATGAACTGACTTCTTTGCCCTAGTAGAAAAAGGAAAAAAACAAACCCAAACCTCTATGTATCCTTAGAGATCCAAACCAAGGGATATACATACATTCCTGTGGCTTTATAGAAGACATGATAGTACAGTAACATCCCTATGGTGTACGTCCTACTCCCTCAACGCACACTGACAATGTTAAGTGAAGTCCCTGTGAAGCTCCTGCCGTGGCTTCCCAGAGAAAGGTGCCTCAAAGCACGGGGTGCTGAACCCACTGAAGCCAACAGGAGGTTAACTCAGATCATAGCTATTCCCCTGATCATATATTACAGACTGTTGGATTTTGTTTCAGTGATGAGCTTCAAGTACAGCCAAAAGTTAATAGAGGCACGTTGACCTCATAGTTGTGAATACAGACTGAGTGTCCAAGACAATTAAAAGCAGAAAATACGCTCCATCTCCAAAACCCTGGTGAATCAGTGCTAGAAATTACCGCTGCCCCATCCGACTGAAAAGATGTTAACACCCGCTGCAGAGGAGGTTGGAAGGCAGCCATCCTCGAGGGATTGCTTATGAGCACTGACTAGAGTCAAACCAACTTCAGTTGGAGATTTACACAAGCCTCGTAATCTAACAGTAGAGTTTACTTTAAGAGAGTGCCACACCAAAGATAGTAAAATACAATTTTAGCTAACAAATCTACATGCTTCCACACAAAAGCTATGGCCATCATGGAACATGTCAGCACCGCAGAGTGCCTCACACAGATTTACAGGGTTCAGTTTACTGCTGAAGTTATTGTTAACTCCATTGTTATAGAGTTACTGCAATTAAAAGTTCCAGTCACACTTACCGTTTTTAAACATAGATAATAAAACCCAATAAATTCTGAGTGGTGATATGTTTTCCTGTGCTGTTAAACATCTAAAACTTTTTTGTGCTAGACTTTTCACCTATGTTAGAATAGATTTTGGAAGTAAATAAACTGGCTATTGTAAGCTGCTCTTCCTCTAATTTGCTCAGATCTGCAAAATTCCTTATAGTTTTCCTTTATTATAGTAAGACACATAACAAGGCAATACTTAAAAGTTTTCCCTCGTGCATGCAACAGGTGATCATAAGCTAAGTACTGTATCTCTTAAGAGTCACCTTTCTTCTTTCTGTGTTTCTTCTTCCACAAATTATAAAGAAGAATGGTTGTTTTTGTTGTAGAAGGGCAGACTTTCAGTGTTTTTTCATGCAAGTAATGTTTTTTCTCTTTTCTATCAAAGCTTCAAGAACATGTACTTTTCATTCTTTCTACAGGTGGCTACAGATATAAATCCTACTTCCAATCACCTGTGTTCATGTGTTCAGGAAGGTATGTGGATGGGGCAAAGAACCTAGACAAGTGGACAGAAAAATCTCCTAGCATTTTGGGAACTAGCCTGATCAGCCTTGCAATGAGCACACACAAGATCCCACTTCTGCTGACAAGGTTATGGATCTGTTTTCTAAATGCTTCAAGGTTAATCTCAGTCTCAGATACCACTAACATAGAGAGATCCTAGTGCCAAGCCAGTATATTATGATATAGATATTGCAAATGGTATCTATTGAGATATAATATCCACACAAATAGAATTCCTCTTGTAGAAGCACAGATACTATAAAAATCCAAATGTATCTATGGAGAAAACAAATAACAGAAAACTCATATTCATCAGAAATCCACTTCACTATTAGTAAACTGCAATTTGCACCTTGTAATTCATTGCAACAACTGGGACTATGGCTCTCTGCACTACAAAAGAGAGTTTCACTATCTTTGAGATCGTACGTTATGTATACAGACAGAGGAAGTAAGAAAAACAACGTGCGTGATCTGGAACACAGATTACTGAATGGAGGGGTGTGTACAGGACTGAGAACTAATATCCCTCTGAAAGCTTTGCGAGGCTCAGTGCACAAGCTTGAAACCCCCTGCATTAAACAAGTAGATCAGAAACTTTTTAGCAGGCTGAACACATTTGTTCATCCCTGATCTCACTTCTTCCCATACACAAGAAAGAGACAAAGCTTTACACCAGGTGGGATGCACCTTGGCTGAAGTTCTGGCCATACTTTCCCCCAGCGGTATCGTTTAACCCACAGCATCTTCAGGTTTCACTTATCAAGTACAGCAGCTGGGAACATTATGTCTTTATAATCAGAACATCCAGTTTCTGTATCAAAGGACACGAAATACACACACCCACTTCTCTTTGCAGCTTTAAAAGCCCATCATCTACTGCGAACTTATGCAATCTGCACCAGAGACTAAAAAGAAAGAAAAGCAAGGAAAGAGAGAGAGAGAGTTTTGGGGGTTTTTTTTATAAAAAACCAACTTACCAAAAATAACTGAAGTTCTCTAAAGTTGCCCTGAAGTTGAAATAGCCCAGAACACCAGTGCAGAGCCTGCCTTAAACTCTCTCTCTTTCTCACTCCCTCTCTCTCTCTCTCCAGCAATTGGAAGGAGGGCTGTGCAGAAATTCAGCAAACAATTTTCCTTCTATGTCGACCGGGGCGTTCCTCTACGGGCAGAAAGGGGATGGCTAAGCCTGGGTGAGGCTCGTTGCTATCCCCGAGCCAAAGACCGCTATCGCAGATTACACAGCCTGTGAAATCCAATCCCTTTCTCCACTAAAGCAACAGCTGTACGACTTCAGCTGAGGCGGGAGCCTCGGACAGACCCTGGGCTTGGTGCTGGTCAGGCTTTCCATGCTGGGGGACGCAGAGGAACGGGGGTACACGGGTTTCCATAAGCTCCGTGTCTTCTCCTTGCTTACTGCCTACAGCTACAGGCACGAGCGTACACAGGGTGGAGATACGGGGCAATTTCCTCGTGACTGAAAGGAGATGGGATGTGGGTGCCTGCGCAAAACAAACATCTCTTTTCCTGAAATTCATTCCCAGCCTTGCTTCAGGACATCAGTGGGTAATTAACATTATATGTATTAGTAAATTCTTATGCAAGCGTGCACACACACAGGATGCAGTCTGTCACAGCAGCGTGGTTCAAAGGGGTTTCAAGGCTGTTCTAATGTCCTCTTTAAGTTCATTTTTCCTTGTCATTTTTAGTCAGCTATTTCATTCTTTCTGAAAAAAACCTGAATGCTGACAGACCTGACACCAAATGAAATGCTATCGTGACTCGCAGAGTGGGAGTGCCGGTGTGGTTAGTGCTGCTTTTGCAGTGTGTCCTGATACTAACACATGAAGAAAGCTGCTTGGCGCCAGCAGAAATGCATTTATCAAAATTCCCAGCCCCTCCTCTCACCTGTTGCTATTCCTCCATCCCCTGCAAAAGAAAGAAATTTGTAACACAGCTGATTCCTCCTTCTCTGAGGAATTTCTCTGATCCTCTGATTCCTCCTCCCTGAAGCTTTAAAAAAAAAAAAAAAATCACAGCAGCAGATTTCAGTTGGGGTTTCCTGGTTTCACAGAAGTATTTGGCTGCTCGTTTGCATGCTGTCAAATAGGAGTGAGGTGAGAGAGGGTGCAAAATGCAAACAACACATAAGCAGCCCTGGGAGTGTCCTGCAATCGCTCTGCTTTGCCAATGCACCGGAGCTGAATGTGAACAGGTAAAAAACACACCAGCCGAAGGAAAACGCTTGTGTTTACGGAACAGCCTCGTCTCATGTCAGGGCAGATTTTTATGCTGTTGGCTCTGAATATGTCCCAGTACCTGAAATTCTGTAGATGTTGGATTTCTGGGCCCAACTTTGGAATGGGCACACACCATTTCTACAAAGGGCATGTGGAAATTTGACAGTGAAAACTGAGCATATAGCTCTGCTTCCATCCTCTGTGGATGCTTAACAAGGGCTTTTGTGAAAACTGGGTCTCAACTCAGTGTATATATTAAAGCCAATTCTGTAATGGGTTTTTTTGTAATTAATGCATACTATTATATCTAATTATATGCTATATATTAATTATGTACTATCACTTAGCATAATTTAGAAATACTTTATTCAGTATTTAATTAATATACAGAGTTTGCATATGAACTGGATAGTGGCTCATAAAACGTTTTTTTATTGTTATGTATAAAGTACATAGAATGTATAATTATATACTATAATTAATAATATGTAATTAATATAAATGTTATGTGAGGCACTATGCAGTTCATACACAACCTCTACCTTCTTGTGAGTGTGGCATCCACATCAAGAAAGAAAAAAATATGTTGTCTGTAGTAATGCAGGGAGGTATGGCAGTGAAGCAGGGCGATGAGGTGATGGGCTGTGTCAGCACAAAGGGATGTCAGACTCTACAAGGTGGCATGTTTCAAGCAAGACTTGCAACAGCTACCTCAGGGATGGAGAAGACCAGAAGCAATAAAAGTCTACTGAGATGTGGTCAGCAGCAGGAAAGACAGTAAACTGTGACAGCTGGGGAATGGAGCAAGACCTCTCTAAGAGTTAGCTAGATTTTCACTTGCTCTGCTGCCATCCCCATTTCTATGCTGAGTCCTTGGGATTATACCAAGGTCCAGCCTTTCTGAGCCATCTTTCAACATGATCCTGACAAACAACATCTATTTTTAGAAACAGACATGCAAAACAAGAAGCCCAACCTGACACTGTGGTTTGATGCGGACAGAGCTCGTTTGGATGCAGAAATCTGGTTCCTGCCTCCTGAGCCAGCGGTGCAAGCAGCAGCACCTCAGCAGGGCACAGACCAGGCTGTAACAGCAGCAGTGTGCTCCGCCCCATTCAGTGCTCTATTTTGCTGAAGATATTGATGGACCTTGTTTCAATCTTTTAAGAATTTTTAAATCCCACATGAGACAAAACCCTGGCTAAGTTGAGAGAAGCCAATTGTTCTTTCATAAACCTGGAAGAAATGACTATATTCTTTTTCAAGGTATTGGGAAATCTACATTCATTGTCACTGGCTTTTTTCCAGTTTCATCTCAGAACTGAGTGTGTAAGCCCTCACGCCTGAGCAGTGCCCTGCTGCTGTAACTCCAGTGCATACAACTCCTATGTTGGAGATTCATCCCCACATAACTTGTCAGTCAATATGGTAGAGTTTTGTGGCTATCACATTATTTTAACATTATTTGACTGACATGAATCCCTTATGCTACTTGGTTTATTTGTAAAAATTTATCAAATCAACTTCTTGTCTGCTGAGCTATTAAAAAAATGTTACCAAGCTGATAATTTCCAATTCTCCAAATGACTCCAGCACAAGAGATGATTTATTCAGTGGGCATACTCTAAATAGCCCTTCTTGATCACTCTTCTTGATAGACATCTAAATATTAAAAGAGAAACTGTTTGAACTATGCTGAGGCAATATTGAAAGTTCATCTCTGCTCTACTGCCTTGCTAGGGAGTACGATCTTATCTCACATTTCTCTATTCCACCTCTAACCCCGTTTCCCAGCTCCCTGTATTACAACTTTGTTTTGTTTACTTGGTTCACAGGTAAGGCTGAGAACATACCATCGAATGACAAAAGCTTTATTTTAGTACTGTTATTCACACCCTGACCTGTGAGTGGACTGATGTTAGGGGTATGCTGCTTTACTAGTAATTGAGAAATGAGATGCAAAACAATGGGAATTTTCTTGAGTTTTCCTTGGCTCAAAGAGAGGGAGACAAAATGTTCACTGAGATGACAGTAAAGCACACTCTGAAACAGAAATTCCTGTACTTTATTGTGGGGGATGCAAGGGTGATTGTTTCTATTCTTTTTTAGCAATTATGAATCTTTAGACATTTGGGGGGAAAAAATGAGGCCACAAACTTCACCATGTAGACAAGACTGGGTAGCAGAGAAGGCCAGTTAAAGAAAGAGAACTTTTTAACACAATTCAGAAAGGAGTTAAAAAATTGAGGACCTCCAGCTTAAAGAGAAATAGGCTGCCAAGAGAAGGAACCACAGAATAAAGAAAAAGGAAGGGAAAGCTGAGATCAGTGTGAACAGAAGTTGTAAATGAGTAGATGGAACTGGATGTCAGGCAACCAATGAGAGGAATAAATAGATGGCTGTGATCTGACCACTAACTCTCAGCTCAAGCCCAGAGGAAGAAAAAGATAAAAATAATATTAATTACAAATTTACAGACATCTCCTGTACTCTGTCTCCCATGACTCCACATTTTGTTAAGACACGTAAAAGTATATATTTATATATTTTACAATCATTTAGTTTTAACTAAAAAGGTACATCAGCCAGCCACACAGACTTCCCCTGAATTTCTCTTTTGCAATACCTAGGCCATTAATTTGATTGATTTGCTTCAACATTTTTTTTTTTTTTCATAAAACTCTTCCAGCTGCAGGTAGGCACAAAACCTCATAAACATAGAGAGAGCCAGGTATGGAAATGAGGTTTCATCACTGCATCTTTTAAGAAGCCTTGGTGTTGGACTCAAAGACCTCATTCTGAAGGTGGTAAATTCAGATTAATTCCCCCCAAAAATAAGTGAATGGGTGTCATTCACATATCTTGTAACCTAACTGGAATCTGTTCTCCAAATAGGTTAGTGTTGTGTTCTTTGTGACCTTTACATCTGAGAATTTACTCAAAAGAGGCTCCAGTGTCTACCTGCTCTTGGTAGGCTCTACCAACACTACCTGCATGCTGCACTGACAGCAAGCTGCAGCTGCTGGTCTTTCATGTAGTAATAGGTTTGTCCTTTGTGAAGATAAACAAATGTCAACTCCAGAGTACCCAGGGATGGAGTAGTAAAAGCCAAACTCGAGGGAAAATAACCCAAACAAACCGAGGAAAGAGCTCTGAATATTTTCAGAAAGTAAAATATTATCTTCCAGGATTCCTAAATATTTTTTCACTTTAGTGGTTAATTTTCTTGCTGATGGGGAAAAAAAAAAAAAAAGGAAGCTAAAAATGCCAATCCATAACCAGCATAAATAAAAAACCCCACCAACAACAGAGAAAGCATTATCTAGAAATGAAACAAAATGAGACATTTCCAAGACCCATCCTTTCACTAACAGGAGGAGAAGAAAAAGGAAACTAACTCACTCTGGATGGTTTTTTTTTTTTACTTTGTCCTGGGGCATATGCTCTGTCTCCCTTTGTCCCTCAAATGCACTTCCACTGGCCCTGACAGTGCTGGCATTGACCTTCTGCAGCCAAAATAGCCTGGACAGAACAAACCAGTAAAAAGGAGCCAGCCAGATCAAGGGGCAAAGCAGCCATGGCCATGGACCCAGGGGAAAACTGCTGTAATTAGCGAGGCCTGTACAGGAATTGAAAAAAAAAAAAACCAACGTAGTTCTCATGGTCTTGCTGCCTTCCTGCCCCATCAGCTGCACATGAGCTCGCTCCAAGCAGAGCTGTCACCTGCAGAGCTCCTCACACGCCCTGGCCCCACAGGTCACCTCACCACCAACGTCGTCCTTCTCTGCCAGCGGAGATCTGTCTCCAGACTGTGTGCCAAGGAGGGCTTTAATTAAAAGTTAATATTTACTCCATGTTCCCCCCAACCATCTAATTCCCTTCTCTCTGCTGTTTTTAATTCCCTGCTCAACCAGAGTTCAGAGCTGGCTGACCCTGGACTTTTATTATTTTACTATTTGAAAAGCTGTGATATTGGACAGAAGGCAGAACCAGGCTTCTCCCTGAAAAGTGAGTATTAGTGACAAATAGCTGACACTGTGAGAATAAAAGCAATTTTTCAAGGTGGAAAGATAGATATTAATTACACATTAATAACCGGATTGTACTAGGTGGTAATGCACAAGTATCTGAAAAATTAATTAACCAAATTATTTCTCTTTCTGCAATGTCATTACGCTGACATAAACCCTTTTCCTGACATAGTTTTGGCACTTCTAGTTATCAAGAAGTCAGTCATTTTCCTTCAGTTTGGAAATCCAGGAAAAAAACCCTAAAACTTGCCAACCTGTGAATTTAACATTCACAAGCTCTGTATTTTTGAGTGACTATGTACCGAGTTGGTCATTTCTGAAGAGAACATTATTTTTAAAAATCTTTGTGGGACATTTGTTGTGTTTGACTGAGACACTTTTTCTATCAAATTAAAAGTTAAAGGATGTTGTCACTGACATTTCTAGATCTCGTATTAAAAGCAGACATTGATAAAAGGTAAGTATAAACATTTCATGCTGTAACCCAGATGCCATTGGAAAAAGCAAAAGTTTTCAGTTGTTATAACAAAACACGTTTTGGCTGTTTCACTGTAATTTTTTTTGGCTCTTCCTTTTTACCAGTCACTGTACGGAGCAGTATAAACTCTTGCTGTTTGTTGAGGCTTGTATGGTGAGAGCTTATGACAAAGACTATTTTTTTTTTTCTTCCCCAAACATTTTTGGCTTAAACAAAAATCTTAATATAAAAAAAAGTACTGGCAGATGATCTCACTGAGCGCCCTGGGCTTTCCATGGCATTTAGTGAACCACCAGTGATGTTGAAGCAGAGCAGATGAAAGAGTAACTTTAGCCTTTCCTCTGGCTCTGGGGTCCCAGTGAAACATGCCCATGGGGGTGGAAGGGGTGTAAATATTCACATGGGGACCTGGCTGTACCCATGCAGCCTCACTCAGAAAAGGGCTGTCTGCTGGCAGTGGCTCTGTGCACAGGGGTGCATTGTGCATTTCATATAATTACTTATTTTTGAGACTGTTTAACCTCAGTACTTGCACACATCTTGAATACCATCTGTTATTGGATTACTTGTGGCCAATATTGTGCCATCGGGCACGAACAAGAAACCCATGTGAAGGGCAAAAACAGGAGGAGCTCCCTCAAACTGGGAACAGCCAAGCACCAGCTCCCCTCTTCCTAATAAAATAAACTGTCTACCTCCAGATCATGAATGATCACCCTGTTTTGCCCCTCCACTGCAGGGGCATGCAGGGATTCTGGGGATTAAATGTGGGTATTTCACACAGGGTTTGCTGTCTGCCCATGACTGGCACACACCACCATGGAAAAACCAGGTCAGTGCTGCTGCTCTGCCCGTGGCTCGGTGTGTATCTTCAGGGCATCTTCAGGGTGTGGGCTGGGACAGAAAGGACTCATCAGATGACAATGGGGCTCACTGTTTGCCGTCAGAGGTCAGCAACACAGCAGGGCTTGTTTCTTAACAAAGTGAGTCAGTTGATCAGTATCAAGTATCTGTTAAGTCGAGGGATGGGGTGGATCCAGATATTAGAGGACCTTGTTTTAAATACACCATTCACTGCTCTGGACTGGCTTGCGCTGTGTAAACAACATTTGTGAGAGATGGAAATCACAGAATCTTAATTAAGGTTGGAAAAGACCTCTAAGATCATCCAGTCCAACCGTCAACTAATCACCACCATGCCCACTAAACCATGTCCCTGAGTGCTATAGTTGGTCAATTCTGTGTGGGACTGTGAGGTCTCTTGCTTCCTTACAGAGCTGAGACCAATTTTCCAATGACAAGAAATTCACCTCAAAGCCCTACCACTCATTACACATAAGCCCTCCCTTGGAAAGGGAAAAGCCAGAAATACAGGGTAAATAATCAGATAATCTGTGGAGTTATCAGACTTCTGTACTTCAGCTTACTTGGTTGAACTGTTTCTCTGGTGCCCCAGAAAGCAAACCTGTGGGAGCCAGGAGGAAAAGACTGCTCCTTCCACAATGTGTTTGTGGGTGCAAAGTTGGCTTCATCCTGTGCAGTTCTCAGCACCTCAAAGTTGCAGTGAAAACTTTGGGCATTAATGGTCTTGGCACGTGCACCTTAGCACCTCTGTGCTTTGTAGAATCAGGCCTTTTCTTCTTGTTTGCTGCCACTGAAATCAGCTGGAGTTTTGCCTTTGACTTTAAGTGGAGCAAGATTGAGCCCTTTAATGCTTTGTTACTGACTTTCTCCCTCTGAACATGAGGGGGAACAATAGAAACTGACCTCAGTCAAGGATGAGAATTCATTTTGCCTTTCAGTAGGCTGGTGCCAGCGAAGAGTAAAAGATGACTGATGGCTAGCACAGAAGCTGCCTGACTCCTTGATACACATGCAAAAGAACCTGAATCTAAACTGTATTTAATACTGTTGGCAGAGAAAAATCAGCCTGATCAGTATGGATATGATTTCTTCAGGTTCTGATGAAGCATTCAGTAGCAAGGTAGCATTTGTGCGGGAAGCAGAGAGAAGGAAGGAGCCCTGGTACCAGTGACGTGCTGCAAAAAAACCTTTCCCCACCACTGTGCTAATATCTTTGAGTTCAGCTGCCAACCACTTGCTTGAACAAACAAACCCACTGTGTAATAATTAATTCCTCCTAATTTGATAATGATGCTAATAGTAAACACAGTTGCTGTTCAGTCTTGCACAGCACACGGTGCTATGTTGGTTCTGCCTGCATTTGCCCATAGATAGGAATCAATGACGTGGGAGCAAGTAAGTCACATTGTTTGAAGAGAAGTTATATATATTGTGGAGTTTTGACAGCACAAGTGCTTTCAGTTTCTGATGCAAACTCAGTGAACATGGGATGAGAAGAAAGACTGCAGAGCCCGAAATGGCCAGGGAGTTGGGAGCAGAGAAGAGCACTTTCTCTGGGAGCACAGCAAACTGAACACTGTCAGCAGTGAGTCATATTCTTCCCTAACCTGTTATCTCACACAAGTGCTTGTGTTTTCAATCTTTCTTTGCTTATAAAAAATATATATATTTGTTTTCCTTTTCCTAAAAAAGAGGGTTTTGGAAGTATTTGAGGAGTAGGAGGAGAAGTGAATTGTAAAGATTTTTCCACAATGTTCATTAAAGTATTTGGAAAGCTAAATCAATAAGTACCGATAGTTTAGCTTTTTCTTTATCTTTTTTTTTCAAATAAGAAATTATCTAAAATTATACTATTAATTAAAAGAATCGCAAGAAGTTCTTAGGTTGACTGGTGGAAAAAATACAACAGCAAAAAAGAAGGGAGAGGGGATATAGCTTTGCTGTTTTCTACCTCACGCTTAGTCATCTTAATTATATGTTAGCTTTGTTTAAACAACTTTCTTTTTTAAAAAAATGTGAAGAAGTCTCCTTAAAAGTTTCTTATTTAAAATGAGTATTCCTATGGGTAAGACAGAAGTTATTGGGGAATTTTTAAAATGTATTTTTTAGCCACTGCTAAGTTCTTGCTCAAGGAACTAAAATGGATGTCTGCAGTGCTCCTTATGGCATCGCTTACACCATCCATCCCACTCACACAGCCCTGAGCTCCATCCCAGCTCCACTGGCAGCTGCAGGATCCCGCATGGAGCAGGCTCCTGCCCGGACAGACCCACGCGCCCCATCCCAGCCCATGTTTCTGAGTCATGTCAGTGACTCAGGCAACAAACACATGTGACAGCTCACAAGCAGCTCTGTAAGGCTTCCCATTTCACACTAAACAGACACATGATTCATCAGCTTCTTCTGGCTGTATCCTATGTATAGAGTGATTCAGTTAAGCAGCACTGACCCTATGGATAACTCCAAATCCTGGTTTCAGGAAACTATTCCTTTTTCAAATATTCAACAAATACATGACAGAGAAAGATGCATGATAAGGAAACAGAAGAGCAGAACTGCAATTAGCAACTGTCACATGCTTAAGTCTTATCTGTTAGTCCTTCATGAAGGCCTTTGGATGTGTGAAAAGGAGCATGTTACCCTTAAAGCAGTATCCATGGCCAACAGGTTGAGGGAGGGGATTCTCCCCCTCTACTCCACTCTCTTGAGACCCCACCTGGAGTCCTGCGACAGCTGGGATTCCCAACATAAGAAGGACATGGACCTATTGGAGGAGGCCACAAGGATGATCCAAGGGCTGAAGCACCTCTCCTATGAGAACAGGGAGAGAGTTGGGGCTGTTTAGCTTGGAGAAGAGAAGGCTCTGGGGAGACCTTCTAGTGACCTTCCAGTACCTGAAGGGGCTACAAGAAAGCTGGGGAGGGACTTTTTACAAGGGCAGGTAGTGACAGAACAAGGGGCAATGGCTATAAACTGGAAGAGGGTATGTTTGGATTAGATATTAGGAAGAAATTCTTCACTGTGAGGGTGGTCAGACACAGCAACAGCTGTGGCTGCTCCTCCCTGGAAGTGTTCAAGGCCAGGTTGGATGAGGCTTTGAGCAACCTGGTCTAGAGGAAGGTGTCCCTGCTGATGGCAGGGGGGTTGGAACTAGATGATCTTTAAGGTCCCTTCCAGCCCAAACCATTCTATGATTCTATGAGAGATAAGGATGCTGAATGTGGCAGTATCCAGCGCAGGTCCTGCAGTGCCATGGGAAAACAGCACAGGCTGACTCCTCAGAGCTGCCTCTGTGCAACGACCCACTGAAGTTGTCCCAGCTACATGCAGGAGGAATAGGCTAGACCCTAATACAACAGAATAAAGCTTGATTACACAGCTGTATTTAGTTGGATTCAAAGAAAGTTTACCCAGGCATTTATCTACAGCAATAGAAGGGCTCAGCATGTCCAATGATAAACCACTGCCTGAAGCCCATTTATATCTGTCATTGTTAGCACAGGTGATTATTGTCCCTGGTTTAAAGGAATTGCCCGTTATTCTGGGCTCCACTTCATGACGCAGCTCCTGAGAGCCATTTCAAGTGGCAGAGGGGAGAAGCTGCCAGGCTGGCATCCCCTTCTGTTTCCTTCGTGGAAATAGGATGTGGCTTCACACGACACGCATTTTATCTGAGGAACAAAGAAAGTGCATTTGTGCTCTGCAAACTGTGTGAAGGGATTATACAGACTGAAGCCATAATCATATGCTCTGATATTGTTGATGTATTATAAATGATCCATTATTCATCCACAGGAAAGCCAGAGGAATGGAAAATTAAAATGTGAAATTAGTGAGCACAAAATACAAGCCAGTGATTCATGCTGTGTGGAAAATGGACCTCACTGGGTGTAAGTCTGTAGTTCTGTATAATTAAGTACAACTACAGGGGCTAATAATTGAGCTTATTAACAACAATATTTGTCTTTTTCTCAGTCCTGAAATATGCATGGGTAAATCCAGCACATGCACCCTGTGTGAGACTTTGTTCCCCAGATCTGTTCCCCAGCTGCCTTTCAGCTCTCTCTGATGGCAGAGGGAGGTGCAATTTTTTTCTACCCCTGTGAACATGGGGTAAGATGGCAGAGCAGATTTTGCCTAGCATGTAAAACCAACAACATGACAGCAGCAATTAACCAGATTTGATCTGACTGCCTTGTGTTCCCTCTTTCTCTCATCTTCAGTTATGCTGGGTTCAGAGGGTTCCTCATTCCATCTCATTTCTGAGCCCTTCTGGTTGGAGGCATTCAGTAAGAAACACCAATACTGCCTCCTTGTCTCCTGCTGAGCTGCAGGTGGGAGCTGGAAGGACTGAGCACCTCACATCAGGTGCTCAGCACTTCCAGCATGACCCCCTCAGAGACAGCTTTCTGCTCGCCTTGCTTTCAGCATCTTCAGGTTCAAGACTAATTCTGGAAACATATCTGTAACACTGTGGCCTAGGTTTATTTTTTCCCTGCTTTACACTATTTCTATAGTTCATTTTGCAAAGGCATCACAGCAGATTGTCTTTCCTGAGTATCCTCTCACTCTTTGCTGAAAAGATTCTCTCATCCCTCTGCTGAACAGTGAAAATTCAACAGGGAAAAGCAAATGAAACACAGTTTAGATTCAGCTATAAAATTATCACTCAAAGAGAAATAGATTTTTTTTTTTCCTCTGGGGAAAATAATTATTTTCCTTTCCCAGATTTTGAACTTTATTCCTACCTTAAAGATCCTTCAGAGAGAAATGAAGGACCCATTAACCATCTCCATTTCTAAACTGATCATGCACCACAGAAAACCAGAAGCCCTTGGAGGTAATAGGAAGCCCCCAAGTAACAACCTGGAACTTCAAAACTGGCAAAGGAATGAAGGAGTGAAACATCCCAAATGTGCAATTAGTCAGTTTTATTATCATATCATGTGTGGTCTCTGTGAAAATCTAGACACATCTCACAAACTCTGAGACCGTCAAAAAGATGTTGTATATGCACACTCCATAATAAAGTTATTAGAAACCCACGAGGAGGTTTCGAACGTGAGTCATGCTATCCGGGAGGAGATGAGACAGGGCAGACAATTAACTTTTAAGCAGCAGCACGAGCCTAGTGCAAAATCAGCAAATCCAGATGACCACAGATACTGCAGACAAGTTTGAACAATGTTTTATTTACAGTCTCACAAATGCCTGTATCTCAGCCAAGCTGCAAATCTTACTCCCTGCACTGATTTGGAGGAAGGAGGGAGAGTGTAGATGCCAGCAGCAGCTTTGAAGGTTTATTTGCACTCTGTAGTGCCCACCTAACTTTCCAGTAAAATTGGAGAGAGGAGGACTAAGAGGTGTGAGACAGAGAAGCAAGGGCATGGATGAACTGGCCCTGGGTAGCTGCATGGAAGAGAAGCCTTAGTGAGACCTTAAAAGACAGCTTGGAAAAGAGATTAGTTTCAGGTACAGCGCTAATCTTTCATCTTCTTAGTTGACACTTTTTTAATTTGGGGGAGCTTTTGACTTTTAAGGAGGGAACAAGTTATGACAGAGCAGCACTGCATAACAGCCCTTGGAGTGCCTACAAACCAGAACAGGTTTGGGAATCAGCAGTGCAAGACCCCAGGTCATCATCAGTGATCAGCAAAAAGGAAAAAGTAATCTTGCCAGATGTTACCTAGAGCCTTACCAGCAAGACAGGACATTAATTTTAAGAAACAGTCACTTTATGAAGTCCAGACTGAGCAGGTAATAAGTAGAGCAGGAGAGCAGTGCTGGAACCAGGACGGTGAGACCATTGGGTATGTGCTCCCGATCAAGCCAACATAAGACAGACAGGAGCCTGAAGCAGCCCTTCCTTCCCAACCACTGCAAGATTTTCTTAGCTACCTAACAGTTCAGTGGCCATGTTTTTTTTCCCCCCTTAAAACTTCTCTGTTTCTGGACAGAACATGTCCCTACAGGAAACACCCATCTTGTTGGGCATGAGTGGTTGGCAGCAGGTCAGCCCCTGCTTGTGAGCAATCCTGCAGATTGCAGAGCTGGAAAGAGGAGATACTGGACAAAGACTATGGTAGGCACTACTGCAATACCTGCTGGAGGAATTAGGCTCAGGTACTGATTGGACCTTGTCCAATGAGCTTGGCCAAGGGGAGCTCATCTTCACCTGGACTGAACAATGAGCATGGTGGAAACCTCCTGAGCTCTTGGAGGTAGAAGCCAGCAGTGCAGAAGAATCTGGAATTCATTGTGTGGAGCAAGAAGCAAGGGAGTCTTGGAGAGATGGGTCTGGTGGGAAGCAGTCCTCTCAGGTGCATAGCTAAGATTTGCCTCTCATGCATTTTCTACCCATCACAACTGCATTTCACAAATCCTCTAGCAGTCAAGGTCACAGATAAGACCCTAGAGGAAGACTTGGAGCATCTATTAACAGTAGATGCAAAAACTGGATAGTAATATTTCTCTAGCCAGAGTGTCTCCAGTGATGGCCAAACAACACAGTTCCAATTTTAGACTGCAAGTGCTCACAGCAGAAGTTAAGACCAATGTATGGAGGAGCCACAGTTGGAGTTTTCAAAACTATTGTTATTTCTCTGGAAAGCCTGGAAATCTGTCTGGTCAGCAAATAATTTTCAATCATGAAAGATTTAATCTTTTAAGTGGCACTTTGCCAGCAGAAAGTTGCTGCACATCAAAAATATTGTTAATTTTGACTGCATCTGTCAACCCTGACCTGGTGGCAGATGAAACACATTAGATGTTTCATAATGCATAAATACTGCGCCACTCCACACAGGACGAACTCAGGACTTCCCATAGCATGATACACCGAAAGTCCACCCTTTCTCCTATACCTACTGACATCTAACAAGGCAAATCCAGGTGGATTTCAAAGCCACTGCTCCTTCTGGGGGGGTCCCACAGCCTTTATCTTTTGTCTTTAATTTCAATCAGTGCCATTCTCTATTTGATTTGAGAATAGGGATATCCCCCAGGTTTAGGCACATCCATGAATCTCTACATCTCACCGGTGATCACAAGCAGTGAGAGACAAGAATGGTTGGCAGAAATAAGGTAGTTACAGGCTTTTGCACCAAGACACACCTTCCCCCTACCCTCTGGGCTGAGCAATCTGTGCATGCTCTAACTCTGGAGGAGTATCAGACAGCGTCTACCAAGAGCTAGCGGGGGTTGATGCCTAGTTTCAGACTTTTCCATGACCCTTTGATGTATCCATACAAGACAGAACAGCAAGAATTACTGGAAAATTGACACCATCAAGCAAAGACAGACTTTTATTCTGAAAAAACCTACTTAAATCCAATCTGCTGCTGTGTAATATATATGCTAGAGGGACAAAATACAGTGTAAAATAAGAACTCAGCAAGCCGAGATCCAGCTTACATATTTGGCCTGTTTAATCCAAGGATGAAAATAATTACACAAAGTCAGTCTAAGCAGTCCCAGAAGGATTTGAACATATGAAACATAGTCATTGCGAGAAGCGGAAGGAAGGGAGAGCTATACCAGTTCCAGTTCCCTTCGGCTTTCTTAGATTCATGTGTGAATTTGGCCCAGCAAACTGTTTGGCATTGGGGATGGTGATCATTCATCCCTCTATTTGCACAAGAATGTGGGAAGGGCTTAGAAAAAGCTCCTCTTCTCCCATCTGGGGGCCTGGGTGGGTGCCAGCTAAGTTCAATGATTCATAACCATTTCAAGAAGCTCCTTGCCACTCTCTGTCTTGCAGGCGTTTGTAAAGAAAGCAAATGCACATGCCACAGCAGCACATAGGTTGCAATGTCAGGACAGAGGGATCCTGTTCACTTCTATCATGACAGCAATACCAAGAAAAGGAAAATAAAACCAGTTTATCACCTTAGCACTCATCCAGCAAGTTTTTCAAACCCCAGCAGCTGGGGAAAAGGGAGAGAAGAGACCTAACACACAGGTAGAAGCTCCTGAATGTGGTACATGCCAAGAGAAGGAAGAAACTGCATCTTCTTGAGACTATCAGGCACCTCTCCTCCTGCACATCTGCAGGAGCAATGGCAAGGCAGCACGAAGCAAAGGACAGCAGCTGACCTGCAAGAAGCGAGCTCCTACCTGGAATCTGTGGGCAGGTCTCAGTCTCCCAGCTGACGGTTGTCCTCGCTGTGATGAATGAGGCGCTTTGGGTCATTCATGGGCCCAGGTCCCAGGGTGGGGCAGATGGGACGGCTTCAGCTCCAAACCCCGCCTTGCATCATGTGAGCCCTTCACGGCTGGGTCTTTCCAAAGCCAACTCCCTTTGCCCATATTTCTGTAAGTCTTCATGAGCTTCTCCATGTGCTGAGTGGCAAATTGCAGGCAGTCTGCCTTGCCCTTGAATGCTCACCAAGACTTTGTTTGTTTTCTCTTCTGTTTCAAATGTTCTTTGTGTCTTTCTGGCTCAGTTAATTAGCTACAATACAGCACTTTTTAAGTGCTGCCCAAATAATAGCTGATCAGATGTAGAGACTTTAAAGCCTAGGCTGTAGCTATGCTGAAAAATGAAGGTGCTGCTCTGCTTATGGCAGATTCATCCAGCTGATGCACCTAACAGCATCAGAGAAGACATGGTGATTTGGGGTTAATGACCATGATAGGGTTTGTCCCTTGGTTTCTGCAGTGCCCTGCAGCCCAGACTACTAGGAGCATCTTTGCTCCTAGTCCTGGCACAGGTCACTGAATTAAGGTAATAGTAAGGTAATTAACAACACCTGCAGTTGCAGGAGGGGTGGCTGAGACATAAAGAGAGGATGACACTGCAGACACATTGGCTGTGAGGGAACAACTTCAAGGGTTCCTTAGTAGCCAGGAAGGGTGGGAAGCCTGAGAAAGAGGTACCTTGGGAATGGGAGGAACGCCTCTGAGGCTGCTCTGGAGGAAAGATGAGTAGAAAGGCTGGGCATAGCCAGGAAGATCAAGAAGAAAAGTGGCCTCACATATTTGGAGCAGTCCTACCAGAGAGACCCTCAAGCTCTGTTCTGGAGTATTTTCACATCCCCGTGAGGTTGCTTATCTTTACCTATCACAAGGCAGTCTGTCCAGGGGTTAAAACTGCAGCTTTCAGCCATGTGGCAGGCTGTTGTAATCCATCTCTATTACCTAACACAGCAAATATTTTGCTAAAGTTCAGTTAAATTGCAGGATTGATGGTGGTGAGGAGCAGATTCCCTTTTACAATTCCCCCCCCCTTTGGAAATTAGGATAGTAACATGCAATTGACAGCTTTTCTTCTGCTGCCTAATTCAGTGGCCAAGCAAAGGTGCTGTGCTCCCCCTCGTACCAGTCATGTTCTGCTTATCAAGGAAAAGGTTAATATTTCTCCTTTCCCCACTCACTCCTGCTGTGGCAGAGATCACAGTGTAAGAGAGAAGCATGGCACAAGTCAAGCAAAGAAAAGGAAACAGTGTAGGAAGGAGGTAAGTTACACTTAGACCAAATTAGGTGGAGCTCAGCTATTCTTGTGCTGTTTTGCTAAGGTCACTCTGGACTAAGAAAGGATGCAAAGGGGGAGGGAGGGAGAGAGACAAGAAAAGTCTTCTTATTTAGTTTCTCCCTGAGGCTGTTTGTTTATTGGTTGCTTGACACAGAATTTCATGATCATTCATGGCCAAGCTTTCCTAAGGCTGTTTTCTTCCTCATCCTTTTAATGCTACTGCTGCCTTTCTGGTGATGTGGGATCTGTGTGGCTCTCCAAGTCTCATATTTTCTCCTGTTCCTCCTTATCTGTGTAGCGACTGGAGCCCAACCCTGCTTCTTTATTCTCATCAGGATTATTGGCCCTTCTTTGTAATATACAGAACAGCTGTTGAAGACTCTTAAACTCTGACTGTTGGACCAGATCACCAATTGCTCTATACTTCAGACCATCTTGAGATCTAGCTCCATCACATTTTGCTGCTGAGAATTATGTTTTTGATCTTTTTCCATAAATTCTGTTTTAATCATTTTCATTTTTTTAACCATTGCTTTAACCCTCCTTCACTAAAGCTTTTTGTGGTCCAACTGCCATTACTTTAACCCCCATTTACTAAAGCTTGTTGTGGTCCAACTACCTCTTCCAGTTACACTGGTGTGAATCTAGAGTAAATCTGCTGGTGTAATTGGGATTATAAGATATGAGGTGACTGCATGTTCCATCAGCTAGAGCCAAAACCATCATCAGCATCTTTCTTGCTGTTGTTGTTGCCAATATCAAAGAGAGATTGTAGTCTGGGAACGGTGATACTGATCATCAGACTTAGAGTTAAGCTGCATAATTTGCCTACTTCAACCTTCTCCAGATACTTTAAAGCCATTAATTAGATATAGGAGCCCAATAAAGACGAGGGTGTTCATTTTCAGGGTGAGGCACTAAGAAGGGAGCAGTGTTCTCAAGGCCACATATGAAGGGTCCAACCTCGATTTGTGGTGAAGTTTCCCATCGATATTATTAGCTCACCATCAGCAACAGGAGTCAACGGAAGAGTCTCCATTTCTTGTTTCTGTCCTACCAGAACATTGATCCCACTGTGAAGATGAGTGCCAGAGAAGTGCTGAGTCTTTTCCGTAGCACAGTTGTATCGAATTTGAGGTTGGTGGAAGAATTCTTTCTTGTTGTTTCATTATTAGTGGCAGAGGAAACTTGAATATGAATATCTGGGACAAACCAGCCCATGTGCCATTGGCTTCACTGGGGGCTATCACATTTCCTCTTCCAGCTCATGGCAGCAGGCTTCCTGGTCCCTCAGAAGTCTGGAGTGGATTTACCCCTTTCATGCCACTAAAGGGATTTACTGATGTTGATCATCAATTCAAGATGAGCACTGTTTTGGTACTGCCAGACCTCAAAAACAACAGTGTGGAGAACCTGATCTGTCCTGTATTCATCCACATTCACAGCACCTCTCATGAACAATGTGTAATGCCACAGTTGCTTAAAGTATTCTGCTTCATGCTGTGTGTCGTGAACTTTAAAAAAAATAGAGACTGAGTTTGGAAAACTTCCCAGATTATGCAGTGCATCTGCCTTCTGTGCCCTAAGAGAAGGGGGAAGGTGATAGGGCTTTTTCCTCTTCTTTTCTGGTTGTGTCATGCTCTCATGCTGGGCTAATCCACTGGTCCATCGCAGCTGTATGTTTCATTAGAAAAAGTTTGTGTCGAGGTGAGATGGAAAGCCCTGTGGCAATGGACAGATGAAGTGGTTTTGTTTCTTCTCTTGTATGTATTCCATGAATGCAGCATTAAATGCAGGTAAAAGATTGCATGCTATGATTTACAATTAATTTACCAGCATAAATTCACTAATATTTCTCCCACAGTAATTTTACCAACGTTTTTTTTCCTGCCTGTTCTGACAGAGGAACTCACACTGATAGAAATCTAATGGTGCAATTGTACTAAAGAAAACCATGCAAGCCCAGCCAGGACTAATTACTCTAACCTCAGACCTGGCTGCTAGACTCACGGTGAGGCTCTGTGCAAGCACACTGGCTAGTAGATAGTGGAGGAACAAACTAATGGACAAATGGGTATGAAAGATAACACCTGAGCAACCTCTGTGGCTCCAAAGATACTTCAACAAAAAATGAAGATGTTGCGCCAGTAAGTTTTGGTACATAGATACTACCATGTAGTAGTAGTAAAGCTGCTAGCAAGCACATAGGATTAAGCATCTTGTAGGCATTTTACAACTCGTCTGTGTCTTGTAGCAATAAAATTATGTCTGTGTTGACATGAAGACAGGGATGTCTCCTTGAGAGATGGCTATTCCTTTGGTGTTTGATAGATCAGTGGCATTCATTTCCTAGGATGAATGGGCTCTAGAATGGGCTGGCCAGGGTGGAGGAAACTCCCTTGTACAGCTCCATGAGCCTTTTCTTTAACAGCGAAGGCCTCCTCATTATCCACTCTCCTGCACCTCCCCACTGCCACATCATCCCCAAAGGTGTGCTCTAAGTCAGACCAGGGTGAAAATAACCCTCCTGCAACCTCACTGCCAACCAGAAACTTATGGGGATGTCCCACTGCTAAATAATGCCATCCCGAGCATCCCATGGATGCAGGTTACTGGTGGCAGCTGTGCTGGCAGATGCTATGGGAAAGGCACACTGGGGACGGGATGGTGATCAGGACAAAGGTGCACAGTGCTGTGCTCCCAGGACCTACAAGGTCCATCTGCAAGGTCACCCCTGGGATGGGGTGACCCCCTGTGCTGCGAGCTCAGCTCTGGGCTTATTTTGCAGCCACTCCTTTGCCTGGACAAGCCCAGCCTGGCTGTTTGTTTGACTGTTTGTCTTGGCAGCGAGTCCCCACATCGAACCGAGGGTGTCATTTATCTCCGGCGGCAGCAGCCCTCACCAGAGCGAGTAGCAACAGCAGCAGCCCCGGAGGCCCTTGCTGGCGGGGGCTCTCCCTGGACTTCGCTTTGCATTCCTCCACCTCTTGCACAGTAACAAGGGCCCTGAAAAAGAGGTTGTTGCAGCCAGAGTGGCTTGGACAGAAACAGACGGCGCACGAACCACTGGGCAAATGCATCACAAGTCCCAGTTGCTCAGGGAGGAACTCTCTACCAAAGCGAACTTGAGAGCTCTATGAATTCTTCCCCCTCCTTGAAGTTTTGAAATGCAGCAGCAAAGAAAAATCACATTTCTCAGCTGGTTTTGGTTTGCTCCTAGGGCATGTCCATTCCTCTCATGAATCAGAAACTGTGGAAAACACAATGTGCTGTGCTTCCAACGGGTACATACCATCCTCATTTCTTGCAGTTAGATGGAGAACAGCAATACACTTTATTGCGGAGGGGATGGACAAAGAAAGCCTTGTTGCCTGTGGGACTCTGTCACGCTGATGTTTCTTTTCCACTTGGTGCTCATATGTCACCAAAGGGCTGGTGCATACCCATTGGAAATAGAAGTGTGAAACTAATAACCAAAAATAAAAACTCTGGAGGGAGGAAGAACAGAAAGAAGCCAGAGGGATGCAATTTACTGAGCCTGATTCACCATGCTGGCAGGGAGCTCTCTGCCAGAGCCAGATGAATCAGATTCCCTTTTAGTCTGTGCTGGCACCACAGTTATTTTGGTATCACCATGGGTAGAAGGAGTGTATATTTGGGAAGCATTACTGGTTTTGAAGCATTTGGTTACAGTTTGACTCCCCGATGTGTCTGCTGAAACTGAAACATCTTGTGTCATTTTAACTTTAAATTGATTGAAAGAAGTAAAAGGAGGGAAAACGAAATATGCTGCTGGCATATCAGGTCAGAGAGAGTTGGGAAGGGTGTTCCTCACCCGAGCTGGGAGTCTGGCTCCTACAGGTTTTGTTTATCTCTGTCTCGTAACTGGGCTGGACTAGATGCTGTTGCAGCTCATAGACAAACAGCTTAAGAAAATATTTCTAAGAAAAAGTGCAGCTTAGCTGGCGCTTTGTTTTAGATCCTCAAAATTTGTGGGCCATATGCAGCAGTTCGCAAGACAGAATGGACTGTGCCTTTGGCATCATAGATAGGGACAGAGAGAAGGGATGTCACTGTGCTTTTAGCGTTTTTTGGATGTCACAGCTTACAATGGAGTCCTGCCCAGGGACTTTCACAGCTCTGGCTGATCTCTGGAACCCACTTCTACGCTATTCTCACACAGGACAAAGATGAATCTGCCACCTGAGAAGCAGCAACATTGCAATTCAAGTGGCCATTCAGGAAAGGCCTAAAATACATGTTTTGTTTTGACCCTGTGCTCCAATCCTGTGGCAATCAGGAGGCCACACAAACTTGCCGAAATGTCTTACGGAACTGGGTCTTTTAAAGGCTGCCATTATTTTCTGGAAATTCAGATCACACTCCAACGAAGGTAAAAAATAGACTTAGAAAACATTTGTGCTAGAAACACCTTTATATTTTTAGATCTGGCCAATTGTCACAGTTTGCTGATGCAGATGTTCTCTTCTCCGGCTTATTTGTTGTTCTAACTCAAAAACTATCCATGAAAAGCATTGTCTTGATCTTCAACAACTGCAAAATGCTCCCGGCATCCTCCAGATGTCAGATCTGAGTGCATGCTCATGCTTGCCTGCCTAATAAAGAAAACTGGCAAATTTTTGTTTATCTGTTTCCCACCTGTGTCATCACGACAGTCAGATAAAGCAAGGGCAGATGAATATAGTCATCAGAGACAGCAGCTTACAAAACGAGCCTATTCTTACCAAGCCTTCCTTCCATGCTGTGGAGGAAACAAGGGATTTAATATGCACTTCTTGATGTGGGATTCATGGTGTGGTTTTCCCCACCCTTGTTCAGATCAGCCTGCCTCATCACCATGCTAATATTCCTTCTCTCTTTCTCCTGCTCTTGGCAGGCTTTCTCCAACAGATATCACATGCCCCGGCAGCCAGCCAGCCTACCTGTCTGAGAAAAACAGACCTGCTTTTCCCTGCCACACCCTGACCTCTGAGGATGATATCCCATTGTCAAGAAACATCAGCAATATTTGTTTGGAAAACAGATGCCTGTCAATTTTCACATGCAACTGGCTTTCCCTGCCACGTCCTTTCCCAACACAGACCTTGTTGGCCATGCCATGGCCCTGCTCCTGCTCTGCACCTCCCGGGCCAGACACTGGGGCTGGGTTGGTGCCGTGGCATGACTCGGTATGGGAGATGCTCCCTTCACGTGTGACCCACCACAGCATCCTTTCACACCACCAGAACACCGGTACCAGAGACATAACAATCCATGTTTGTGACATCAGAGAATTTTGTTTCCTTAGCAAAAAAACAAACCAACCAACCAACTAAAACCTTTAAATCTTTCTGCTAATCAGTGGGGAAAGCTGGGAGGGTGGTTATGCGGAGCAGTCTGTTAGCATTATGTTTTTGTTTGTTTCTATTAGGTAGCACCTAGAAGTCCCAACAATGTCTCTGATATGGAAAATATTAAGAGCCACAAAAGTAATTTGTTGCTGAGTAAGTAAATCTGTGCAGGCAGACAAACATTAATCAAATGATACTACTGAAAAAGTCACATTTATAAAAGAAAATCTTTCCTCCAAAACTTACATCAATTCTATTTTGAGTAGTCATATTAAATTACTGTCTGGGTGTAGTCCTAAAATATTTGTCATAACCTTATACCAATTCAATTACTTAATCTAATCATCAGGTAATAAACAGAGGGTTGGACTGTATCTTTTTGTTGGGTGAAGTAACTTATTCCTTGAGTCGTCTCCTTGATTTCAACAAGGCAACTTAAACAATAAGATATCACTTTGTATGACTGGGAGTCTGAAAGTGATTTCTGACTTTCCATTGTTGTGGAAAATATAATCCTAAACTATTTACAAATGAAAAGCAGAAATAATCAGGCGTATTTTAAGAAAAAAAAAAAAAAAGCTCTCCCCTTTTAGGCTATAAAAATGTTTACAGATTGTGTTTTGTAGACTATAACTTCTTCCACCAGAGTAAATAGTGAGGAAATTTATTGCAGAACGTAGGTAAACACAGATTTTGTGTATTTTAGGG
>NW_010309286.1:51934-60901 GCF_000700745.2 Antrostomus carolinensis
AAGAAAAAGATACTGAAGAAATTTCAGATTCTTGGCATTTTTGTAGACACAACCTTAAGACTACTGGTTGCTTATTTTAAAACAAGCTAATCTGTGCATAAACTAAAGAGCAAATTTGTGATTTATTGATATGCTTCTGCCAGCTAGGAACTGGTTTTGATTACTCTTTTTGACTCATTGCTCCAGTCATTCCTGTTCTGTTTCAGCAATATTTTATATAAAAATGGGTAGGTTTTCCCCTTTAAAAAAAGGTTAAATTGCTAATTTCCTTCTGCTCTGCAGTAGGGAAACACAGGAAAAAAAGCCCTTCTTCCAGCGTGCTGTACTGTTCAGCCAACAGATTGAATACAGAGCATAGAACACGTTGAATTTGCAAACATACACTACACAGAGCAGCTTTTTAGCTATTGTAAATGCCAGGTAGATTGTTTCATGCACTGTATCCTGCTAGTCGCTTCCTAATCACTATGAGAAATGAAGGGCAAGCATGTGAATTAAGGCATGCAACCCAAAACAATTAATTTAGACACAACTGAATTTAATTTGTATACAAAGTCAAAGGCTTCCTTAAGCTTAGCTTCAACATAATGCAGGCACCAAGGAAAGTTTAGAGGAGGTAACGACAGGCTTTTCTTAACTCTATTTTTCCTTATCTGATTCATGCAGCATCAGAGAAAGCCACACCCTAGAAGCTGCAGGGTATGCTTCGGAGGTTGTTTCGCAGCTAGCAGAGCACAGAAAAGCAGAAGCAGAATACAGAAAAGTATAGAAAATGTAAGCCCACCACTGGCTGGAGATCCTGGCCAGTTAGGAAGAACTAGATGAAAGCAGTCACACATCTTGGTAGGTTATGGTGGTACAGCAATAACAAGAGAGGAAAACTTTGTCTTTTCAGAGGATCCCAGTGCAGAATCAGTCCCAATCCAGAGGAGGAGACGGAGACTTTGTGATTCTGTGCTGCAGGAAAAGTGCAGCTAGACTGAAACTAAATGCTGACACACTCCTTAGCCTCTCGGTGAATATACATCCTTGGATGCCAACCAGATTATTCTGGGCTGCCCTGCATTGCATTATGCCTGACTGATCACTGCGTGCAGAGCTGGAGCTTCAGGTCATTGCAGAGAGAGAAAAGGAGTGATGAAGATGTTCCTAGCAGAGGCTGAAGACACTTAGGGAGATTGATGAAGGGTACCCTGACTGCCTGGCTGCTCGATTGGCTGCTGCGCTCCCCCAGCTCCAGTTGAGAGGGCAAGCTGACACGGAGAGCGCAGCAGCCTCCCAGTGATGGAGAGAGCCAGGAGAGCCCCGGGGGGAATGGCACCGAGAAATGGCAAGGCAGGTTTCTAAATGCTTCCCTGGGAGAACACAGGGAGGAGTGCAAGAAGGGGAAGCAGATCCCAGGATTTTCCCTTCCCTGCAAGGCAGAGCCCGATCCAAATCCCCCTGAAGCCAGCAGAAGGGATCCCACTCATCTGCCAGTGCTTAAAAATCACCCACTTAAACCCTGGTCACCCAGCAAAGGAAGGGGCTTGGGACACATCCTGAGAATGAACTTCAATTCATGGACAGCTACTTAATGCCATCAAGGATAACAAAGAGCAAAATATAAATTATGCGTAGATCTTCAGGATTGTACTTATGATAATGCGCAGACATTCATGCAATACACATCAGTCAAAGAAATCCCAAAGCCCCCCTGTGCCTTTCGTTAGCAATTCTTGCAAAACATGGAAATTGTGCTGCCCGTTCCACACACAACCATCCTGGGGCCAAAACCAGCTGCTGTGCAAGAATGCACGCTAGGTCTGATCCAGCGCCCGCTGAAATCAGTGGGACAAGTTTCCTTGATCCTGGTGGAAACTAGGAGCTCAGATGGAGCTGAGGAGAAAACGAGAGCAACCAGTGTGAGCCAGGAGGTGAGTCCTGCAAAAGGCAGGGAATTTGCCTGTTCTGTCTCCTCCGTTTTCTAATTGTGAGTATTGCAGTGGTGTTGGTAAAGAGCACAGGGTAGGAAGGAACTTTAAGGCTTCATGCTGAAGTTGGTTTCCTTGGCATTTATAGCAAGGAAGGCAACACGTGTGGCTGTACTGCTTCTGTCACCCAGCTTAGATCATACCTAGCCCTTACTTCATCTTATTGAGCATAATCCCTGTGACACCAGTTAGCTGGGCCCAGCCAGGACTGTGGGGATTTGGTGCCTCAAAGAGCATAGGAATGTCAGCTCCCACCGAAAGTAGGGTCTGTGGTCATCTGAGGGTAGGGTTCAACTCCCATGGCTCCAGATATCTACAGAATAAATGCTTACACTCTGTGTCCCATTGTAAAGGACTATAGTCATCCAACCATATGTGGCTGTTAAGAGACTATGCTCTTGACTTCACTGTGTGTATGGACCCTGCAATCTACAGTCATGGCTCCATGACTGTAGACCCTTGACCCCTTGAACTGCCCTGGGAGCCCAGATACCAAGCTTAGGTGTAGACACACTTCAGTTACTTACAGTTAGGTGAGAGGAATGCCACCACAGGGGTCTGTGAGACTGTAGAAGCCTATGATGAGGTGAGCTCCTGCAAAGCATCAAGTGATGAGACTTGACGGTTGTGTTAAATATGCCAACCCACATTAACCAGCTGCCACAGTGATGGGCCAGTGCCTGTGACATACACAGCCTTCACTATAGGATGGCAGTGTAAGGTCACAACTGCTCTCTGCTTGTGTGTCCTTTACACCCACTTGGACCTTAAGAGGGTTTGAAAAGAGGATATTCACTATCTCAGCACGGTCTATTGAAGCACCACTTGGGTAGGAGCAGTAGTGGCAGTTGATAAACATTTTGCTAGAGTATAATATTCTTAAGCTTTATATTCTGCTGCCTACACCTGATGGCATAAATCCTTAAACAGCAGAGCCAGTCCAAGGCTCCCCAGCTTGTCACTGCTCGAATATGGAGAAGACAAATCAGAAGGCAGAGAGGTGACTTGGGGATTCTCTGTGCGCATAGGATGTGGTTTCTTTCTATTTGCAGAACCAGCTGATCAGGAGAATGATGTGGCAACTGACAAGTGAATTATTCTTAATGCAGCAGAGAAATAAAAACCCATGTGTTTCCTACTGTTGTCAGCCCTTTAAAAATTATGCTTTTGAACATAGTAAAATATTTAGTGAAGATGACAACAGTTTGAGTAGAAATGCAGATGCAAGCACACGCACATGCACACATAGGAGAACAGCTCAGCTGGAAGATTCCCCTTATTTACTCATTTCAGCCATGTGTTTGCACCTACAAAGCCAAAATACTTCTTGTAGCAGATCTTTTTTGGGTTAGCTTTATTTTTGCTTCTGGTATCAGTAGTGAGTTCCTGCAGAATGCAGAAAATGTGCAGAATAAGGAACACACCAATATGTCACCATCTGGCACAGGAAGCAGCAGGATAGGACCCAGAAGAGATCCATAGTTGGGGACTAGATTCAAATGAGGTTTTGGAGCTTGAAGTGTGATATGTGCAGAGATTAGTCCAGCACCGTGCTGCCTGCTGGGCTGCTGTCTAATGCTGAACACAAATACACTCTGGAAGTACCTCATTTCTGTTGCCCGAGAGATTGGGTCTGCTCTGGCATGTGCCTACAGTTGTCCTGTGGGAGAAGTTCAGCCTGCCTGGACTCCTGAGCCTGCTGAGCTGCTGGATCTCCAGAGATGTTTTGTTAGGTGGCCTTGGGGTGTGCTTTATCCACACTAGCAGGTTTAGGTTTATCACCCTGCAGTAGTTGAGGGTGCTACCCACTGCATAACTTTCCAGTCCATGGAGCATTCTCCTGGCATGCTGATGGTCCGAGTTCAGTTCTCAGTCTGTTTTGCGAGAGTGAGGGTTTGGATCCACATCTTCCTTATCTCAGAAGAACCAGAAATTTTAATAAAGAGCAGGATTGGGTCTGGAAAGCATTTTCTCTTGAAGCCATTGTGCATCTGGCTTGCTGAACACACTCCATCAGAGTCTTCCTGAATGCAGGTGAAGGGAAAGTGACAGTCCCTTCACAAAGGATATGGTGAGAAATCAGTAGCTCCTTGCCTTTGGATGAGATGTCACCACAGTGGCAGCGGCTGCTGAAACGTGAGGTTGTTTGGGGCACTGATAGAAGGGAACAAGACTTGGAAATGGCACGGCATGCACGAAGCTGAAGGCAGCAGACTCCAGCATGTTTACTCTGCGTGTGCTGGCTGCGTGGAGCCAAGCTGCTGGGTTATGGTAGCTCCACAACCACACAGAGACCTGCTGGCCACCTCCACAGAGCCAAAGCTCAGCCTGTCCTCCCTAGGCTCTTCCCAGCCTTCCTGCTGGTCTCTGCAAGCATTTTCAACCTCTGACTACAGCTAATACTACAGTTTCTGAGCATGCCCTTTCTCTGTAAAATCCAAATGTCTCGTCCTCTGAAAACATCCTCTCTCCATTGCTCATTATATTTAGCCAGGTGGAGATGCCCTCGGGGCTGGCAGCTGGGTCTGATGGCCTCAGGGCAAGCACATCATGGAAACATCAACAGATGACAGATGAAGAATAGGGAGAAGCAATGGCAATGTGCTAATGCTCCCTCAGGAGGCCGTGAACAAGAGTAAGATAAAATAGACAATACCAGACCTTTCTTGTGACGTTTTGTATCCCAGAAGAGTTGCAGCAGGGGAAGAGCAGCCCCTGATGCAAATGCCCCAGTGGGTTGTGGTTTGGGAAAACTGCTTGTCCAGAGGCCTTTTTCCATCTACTATGCAGCCATGCTGCTCTGTAACCCTTCACTGCTTGTCATTACTTCAGTCCACTAGACCAGGCTGAGTTGGCCATGGCATATCAGAGCTGCAATGCCTGAGCAGGCCACCAGCTGAGCTATGTCCCAGAGTGAGACAATGTCATTATATAGCACAAACTGGTTGGTGATGTGATGTTTCCCACTGAGTCTACAAGGCCCAAGAACAAGGTATTTGGGGAAGTATGTTCATGTGACTAAGGAAGGGAATAATTGATGTGTCTTTAGCTTTCTAAGAGGGAAATGTACAGTCTAAGTTAATTTTTAAAGATCTTTTACAGTGCCTGGAAAGAGAAATGCAGCTCTGAGGGATGCTTCCTCCCCCATCTCTAGCACTGGGTGCTGGACACATAACACCTCTCCATTACTGCACAAAAAGCCTGGACAATGGGTTCAGTCCAGTTTCTCCATTTCCTTGTGTGTGCACGGGTGCATAGTGCCCATCTAGCCACCTTGGGGCCCCTAGACACCTGCATGGGGCTGGCAGATCTGACACAGGAGCTGGGAGAAACCTGTCCCCTTCCAGAGAGGCCAGCCAAGGCAAGGCGGGATACCCTGGTCGTCTCAGAGAGTACCACTTGCCTATGTTGGACAACTGAACCCAGTCAAGAAGGTCTCACTTTTATGTTCTTAAAGCCATATCTGCATAACTGTCCTGGATTCTGATAATTTGAATAATTGTTCTGAGCTGCATATTTTTTCGTCTACATTCATTCCTACTTATTTTGTTTGATTTCCTCTTTCTCTTGCAGTTCAGCTTTTCCATACACTGAAGCACCTGCAAAGACAGCTCCTGAAAGGAGCCTGTGTTTCTGTTCTCTCTGTATGTGCTTACTGGATAGCAACAGTATTTGGGCTTCTTGTTAGAAACTTCCTTCTCTCAACGTCTGATCTAGTTCACTTCATGGGTAAGGTTCTTCCGTGGGATTTATGGCTCTGGGCTGGCACACCACGTTCCCTCTGCATTGTTGGAGGAGGGCAGCCTGTAAAGGAGCACAATGGCTGGGCGAGAGCAGGGCACAGACTGGCTGTGGCTGGTGTTGGCTGCAGCACACCTGATCTCCCCTAGCTGGTCGATTGGCACAATAATCCTATAGTCTTGTCAAAAATATAAATACTACCAGAGTTCGGGCCAGAAATCTACTTCCTGGAGGTATCCTGAGCAATTTCTCCAAGTGTTGGCTGGATCAGCCCTCACCACATCTCCACACACCAGTGCGTTCAGATGACTTTGCCGTAGGTCAGCAACGGTATGTACGGGAGGAAGAATTCCAGCTGTCCTCTTGCTTTGCAGCTTTCATACCACTGAAAGGTTAATGGGGCTGAATGCCTCCCTGATCCTCAAATACATGGGAAAACATGGGGAACATAGCTACTGCCTTTGAAACTTAGAGCTGGAGGAAGGCTGATCAGCCACTGGCATCTGTTCTCAGCGGGGCTGTCTGCATGAGACTTACAGTGTCTTCTCTAGCCCTCCAGTTGCTCTGCCATGGTACATTTCTGAACTGGGAGAAGCTCCTTCGTTTCCATGGGCCCGGATGTCACTGTCACTCTGCATTTTAACTTCCCAGGTTGCACAACTACCCCCCAGCCTCAATTCCAACATTCCTCTCCACATTTGCACTCTAGCAGCCAAATGAATATCCTTGCTCTTGTGAAGGCCCTGACCCCTCTCCCCTCCTTCCCTTCTTCCTCGCTCTCAAAGTGGGGGGTCTCTCTATTCTTTATCACTGATCTTCAGTTGCCGATTACTGGTCAGATGGTGCTGCCACTGCATGGGTAAATATGGAAAATGGGTGGCAGGACATTTTTCCACTGAGGTCTATTTGGGCCAGTGCAGAGCTACGTTGTCCTGGGAAACATTGACACTGCTGTGTCCAAAAGAAGATCCAGCTGGTCCCTCCCCAGCCTCCCCCCTCTCCTTCAGTGGTCTCCTGAAATGTGTTTTATTTGCTAGATATCTTCTGCTTAGATTTATGCTCTGGCCAGTTCAGCTATTTGAGATTCTGCAAAATCATGCAACTTCTCCTGAATTACCTATTATCTTATTAGTTATTTTTAGACAAACAGCTATTTTAGTTTATGTGGCATGGACAAATTCCAGTGACTTCTCACATGTGACTTTTGTGATTTGGGATCTGCTGAGTTATACAATCTCCTCTGCTGGTAACATCCAGCTGGTCACTTCCTCAAGGTAAAAATCTGCTTAGGGAACTGCTCTTATCTTGGATGCACAAACCTTTTCTGGCACAAATGCAACATGAAAGTAAGACAACAAACTTCACTGGAGCCAAATGGGTGTCTCTCATTTCTGCCATCCTGAAGTCTTGCTGCTTTAAGCAATACTGTAAGAACAGAACAGAGAACTTAGAAGCAAGTTTAGAAGTTGCCTGAAACAATTTCTACAGGCAGGCAAAGCTAGTAATTGTGCATGGAAAAAATAGATGCAAAATATTAAAATATTTTTCCTGAAATAAAAAATACCTCAACTTCTGTCTTCCTGCCCCAACCATGCTTTTTAAATATGCCTGTAATTTGCTGAGCTGCTGGAGCTGTGCACATGCAATATCCAAAGTGAAGATTAAAGACACCACATGGTTTCTGCTGCAGCACCACTGTTGCTGAAGGAGCCCAGGTATGCTGCCCGTTAACCTGCACAGTCCAGATGTATGAAAATGGAACTTTTCTAAGAAAATTTGGGCCAGCTGTTTACAGTGCTGTTTTCTCTCTAGCCTGAGATATTTTCCAGGCCTTAGTTACTTCGAACCACACCACTTTGGTAGACTGAGCGAAGACTCCAGAATATGGGTCCTCATTTTCAAGGATCTTATTATTTTGCGGGTTTTTTTCTGTATATATATTTGGTGCTTGCATGTGACCATGTATTGGCACATCCATGGAGCAAGGGAGGAGGAAAATATGCAGTGTCCAGTGAGTGTCTATAGGATCTGGCTTTGATGTCCTAACTTGGCGATTCCTTAGGCGAAGCTCCACTGATCAGCTGTTTAAAGCCATTTAGATACTGGAATTTTCAATATAGTTCAGCATCTGACTCGGGCTGACAGAGGGCTGGGAAAGACCTGTAGAGACTGACCCCCTCCATGGTTATGATTTGTAAAGACATTGGGTTTTGCTACTGCTGTAACTGGGCCCTCTATGCCTCCACTTTTCTTTTTTTTTTTAATTCCTGTTATTGCTCTTTATCTTTTTACAAGAGTCCCCTCTCTGCTCTCTGTTTTAGCCTCCTCCTGATAAGCCTTTAGGTGGAGATCAAGGCTCGAACAGAGGAGATTTCACTGTTCTGAACCATGGAAGACAGGCCAGCTTTAGTTTCCTGCCCTGTCATCAAACTATAGTAATGCAAAAATTGTAGTACAGATATTCCTAGAAAAATATATTCACTTTCAAGCTTCTTTTTTGAGACAATCAGGTGTAACATCTCAATGTTTTACCTCAATATTTTCTATTAAAAAAACTTTGAAAGGTTCATTAAAATGTATCTGAATGTTTCTGAGTGAAATATATCAACCTCAGCTATATCAAAACTTTCATTTTTATAAGAAACTACCTGCATGCTCTGCTTTGTCCAGTTATGAGGATAGTTCATCTTTTTCCTTCTGTCTCAGCCGTTTAAGTCCCAGAAAATCAATTCTAGAAATTTCTTCCCTTTCACAAGGACACATTTTTCTTTGTTATTTTCCTTGGGCTACAAAGAGGTACCGTGAGCTTGGAAAAATACCCACTGGTTATCTAAAACCTGTTAGTTTTCTGTAGTTCTGTTTCCCAGTCTCTTCTCCCCAGCTGAAGAGAAAATGTCAGTGCAGAAAGACCTCTTCTTCCATAATGGTCAGATCAGTGCTCTTCCATTAACCAGCCAAAAAATAATGATCTATTTGCTACCTGAGTGACCTGGATTACCTAGATAGATATAGAGGTAGGACTGTGAGAGGACTTAGATGCTGCAGGGTTGAGTATTTCAGGGCTTTACCTCATGTGTTTCCCTATCCAGCTCTGATTTCAGTCCTGTGCAGAGCCTGGGAGAGCTGGACATGTACAGGTGTGATTCACCAAAGCCAACAAGGAGCAGTCACCTAAGTTAGCCTGCAGAAAATGGCAAGGGGAGTAGCAGGGGTCTGCAAATAGATATAGAATCATAGAATCATAGAATAGATT
>NW_010309287.1:0-456 GCF_000700745.2 Antrostomus carolinensis
CCTTCTCTTCTACAGAACAACATTAGCTGCAGAATAGTGTTATAATTCAGTGGCCCATGCATCGGCCATTTTTCCTGATCTTCCAATGTATACAAAGGCCACCAATGATTACAGTATTCAATCATCTGACTTTTTCGTAAATCATCATGCAAACCTCCCCAGTGTGCTAATAAGCATCCTAACGGAGAAGTTTTTGGAATTTTGTCATTTGCAGCCAAATTACCCATACTTTTACTTTTAAACATATGCGTTAGCTTAGATGCCATGGTAAAAAAAATTACTTTACGACACATTATGCAATCACTCAAATCTGTCCCTTCGTTCTTCTCCGGCTCCACCCCTCGTGGGATAACAGAACTGCGGATCCGAACTCCACACTCGCTCCGTGCTCAATTGCACGTCTCGGTCTCACACACACACACACTTGTTCCACAATTCCTGTTATCTTGTATATAA
>NW_010309288.1:0-2751 GCF_000700745.2 Antrostomus carolinensis
AGCCCCGTCCTGTCGTGAGGGGACAAGATAGAGCGGGGAGAGGGATGGAGGGAGCTCCGTGTCCCTCTCTCCTGTCCCCCGGGGCTGACTGAAAGTCACATCAAACCAGCAGCTTCCCCTGAACCTCCCCCCCGAGGCTCGGCCTGCAGCGGGGGTCCCCCCCAAAAAAAGGGAGGCCGCGGCCGCTCCCCGCAGCCCCGGCGGCAGGTGGAAAACACCGAGAGCGGCTTTTTGCTTCCGAGAAAACAGGACATGCGCTGCCTGAGCTGTGTAATGGGTGTTTGTTTATCAGCTGTCAACATGAGGGGCGAATTCAGCCGCCACCCGCTGAGAACAACCCTCCCTTGGTGTGTGGCAGCTCCTTGGGTCAAGCCTGGCAGCCGATCGCTCCCTCAGACCCTTCACATTGAAGGTTCAACAGCTTCAGCAGCTCCAGCAGCTCCTCAACGTTGGCTGAAGGTCCCCAGGCCAGCTTTCAACCTGTGGTGAACTTTTATGATGCGACCATAAAAGAGAGTAAAAGTTAGGAAGTATCAGAGCTGCCGGTAACAGCGTTGGAAGAGGAAACGCCGTCACGTTACCTGGTATTTTTAGAGCTTATCTCTGCAGTCCTTGGGTGTTACTTCTTGGCTATATGTTAGGAGAAGTGACTGTTTGAAATGCCACCGTCACTCTTCTTGGCCTGGCTGCACCGTAATGTTAAATGCTACGAGATAAGTGCTGGTCTCTGAGCAACTTGGTGTGTTGTTTCACGGCACAAATCTCTTCAAGTACTTGAAGAAACCCAAAAACATGCTGCAAAGTTGATAAAGGGTTGATAAAAAGGATGATCTTGCAGCCAAGCAAGCTAATTATTTGGTATCTTTGTGTGCTTTATTCCTAGAAGTTAGTAGAGAACAGCAAAGGGAAATTATATATATATATATACACACACACATGGGTAATACAATGAAGCAGACTATGAAACTCTGCAAATAATCCATGTATGTGTGCATCCAGCAGTGTCCAACATGTTGTTGGCTCTATTAGATGTGATAAGATCTGTAAAAATTTAGTCTGAGTTTATCTTTTAAGAGAAAGTGTGTGTTACAGTCCTAGGACAGACCTTCTGATAATCCTGTGCCGTAGTGTTTTGAGTCAACAGCGTGAGTACAAACAAGATTTGAAGAGGTTTTTCTCCTGGAAACTAAGAAAGAAGCTGTCAAAATGCGTGGTAGAGTGCTGTGCTTGAGTGAGTACTGACTGAACCTTCATCTTTACTACTGGTGGCAGCATCTTTATTGCAACAGAAGGAAAACTTCCCGGGAAGGATTCCCTTTTGAAAGTGTGCAGCAGTTGTTGAGAACATCACAGAATCCCAGATTGGTTTGGTTTGGATGTGACCTTCAAGCTCATCCAGTTCCAACCCCCCTGCCAGCAGCAGGGACACCTTCCACTAGACCAGGTTGCTCAAAGCCTCATCCAACCTGGAGAAACATCCTTGTTTCTCTCTTAACTTATATTCAAAGAATCCATACTTTTCAGGGGAAGAAAACAGCTCCAATACAGCTGTGTACTTTATTCTCCAGAATAAAGCAACCACCACTTTCTCTTCTTTTTTGTGATTTTTTTTTGAAGATTCTACAGGATAAGGCCTTTGTCCCTCATCTATACATCTACCTTCACCACCAGTAATCCTCCCAGTAAGATAAATGGAATAAAATCAAGAATGGGAATACATCTTGGCCAAGTAGACCAAAAATACTGCTGCTGCAGTTTCTAACACTACGAGATAATGGACTTTCTACAGCTTAAGAAAAATATTTAGGTCACATCCATTAATGTCTTAAAAAAAATAGCTCACTGATGTTGTGTGCTAAGAGCTTTTATGAACCAAGATTCCAATACCAATCAATTTAGTCCTATTTTCTAGTTGTGCTGCGAGAAGTTTGCTGATATTCTAAGTTAATGTAGAGAACATAACAGAAAAGTTCTGAAATCATTCTCATTCGAACTCACCTACACTTGTTTTATTTGCTGAATGTTTCAGGCTTCATATTCTGAGCTTAATTACTCTACTTAGGTACTTTACACCTCACTTTTCTCCTTGTTGAATTGTTTGCCTCAGAAGAAGAAGGGAGAAAAAATAGTTTCAATACACTTCCCAAATGATCTGCTTACCACTGCCAAACATTTTATTGCTAACACCTCCCCATAGAATTATTCCTTTTAATCTGCAAATCTCAAACTCTCTTCGAAATGTTCTTTAAAATGACAGCTCAGGACTTTGCTGGAAAGAACCTGAAATGTTCTTAGCACCATTTTCTGCTCAGCTCGGGGGGGTCAGAGGTGCTGAGTTGCTGCGCAGAACTGCATCGCCCGGCCTCGTCTCTCTGCTTTTCCTCCATGTAAACTGGGAGTGTTCCCCTTTCCCCTTTGATCTGCAGGGTGGTGGGTGGAGGGAAAGCTTCTTTCTTTCAGTAAAAATCTCCTTGGGAGATACATTTATAGGTGGTATTTGCCTAATGTAATAATTTTAGAGTGCGTTATCAGTACTGAAGTGATGAAACCAGCTAGTGTGCGCCTGGTTTGTGTCATGTTTGGGTAGGCAAGGCTTGTCTCTTTATTGAAATTAAAAAGAAATATATATATAATAAATTAAAAAAAGAGAGTAGAGTGTAATGATGCATCTACACCAGACTCAGGATAGTACAGACTCACCGGAGAGATTGCTGTGGTGGTCATTGGGGCAGAGTCTAGTTGGAGACCTGT
>NW_010309289.1:0-13192 GCF_000700745.2 Antrostomus carolinensis
GCGCAGCCCTCTCCCTCCTGCTGCACCGCTGCTTTCCGTGAGAAAAACCGCCGGGGTCCAGCAGTTGTGCGCCACTTTCTGTTCCTCAGTGCTCCCTTCTTACCGGAGAGAAGCCCTCACAACACACCCCGGCGCACTGCTGAACAAAAAAGCCCAGAGACACCCACATATGCACAACTTTTAGGATACCTGCTCCTGACTTGCAAGTGAGCGGTACTGATTCCCAGTCTAGTGCTTGTTTTAGAGGATGAGCAGAAGCTCAGCGCAGTCCTTGTCATTTATCACCCGTTTATCGAGGCCACATAAAGCCAGACACTACCCTTCCACAGCTGTAGGGCCCTGACAGGCTCTGCCCTGCTGTAGCAGGAGAACCAGGCAGCCCCCACACCCCCAGCACACTCTCTGGGGGCAGGCTGAGGGGGGACGGCTGTCACAGACCCTGGAGGCATCACCTTCTGGGGTGGTAGAGAGCAAATTCGATGCTTACATGGCAGTTTCTCTAAAGGCAGCCTTGGATCCTGCAATTGCTTGTAGCACAGGCTTTCTTGGTCTTTCCTCAGCTGTTAATGCTACCTTCAGCCGTTTCTGTATGAGCTGGCCCTCATGTGGACACATGTATGGGATCAGATCAAAAATCCCTCTAGCCCTTGTCTAATACTTAGTAGTGGACTGTCAGGAAGAAAGAGTACAAATACGGGCTGTCAAGTAATGATTCTTTTAAAGACTGCTCCTGGCACTTGGTCATACGTGGCCCATGGACTTCCAGCGTGAAAGATGATATTTTGTAGTTAATGTCCATCAGCTGAGTTTTCTCTATTATGATGTTTCAGCCCTTTGTGAACCCCTGTGAACTTTTGCCACGTGCTACGTTATGTGGTAGAGAACACTAGAGCTTACACCAGCAGACTATGAAGAAATATTTCTGGTTTTCTTCAACTGGACTTCTGTACACTTCAGGTAATGCTCTGCGACTTTTGCCTTGGAAGAGATCCTAATTAAATGTTTTGGATTCTGCTCAGCTACCTATGTTTTTCTATAAGCCTATTATACTACTCTCAGTCTTTGCTTTCTAGTTGGCTGAAGCATCTTACTATATTTGATTGTTCCTCTGACCATCCTCTTTGCTCTTCTGTGTATCTCTTCTATTCCTACTGCATCGTAAGCGTCTCTTCCTATTCCTGCCCTAGGAGTTCCTGCTCTTACCCTTTCAAGGATAGCAGCTTATAGGATTTTGTTTGTGAAGGTGTGCATACAAGCAAGAGGGTGCAATGCCTTCTCAGGGACATTGTCTTCTCTGAAGCTCTCTGTTTTCTAGAGCAGGTCAAATGCTTGTTCCAGCAATTGGCTGTAAATACTTTGAGGCAAACTGTGTAAGCCTTCAATGATTTTCATCCTTGTTTAGCCAGCTGTTCTCACAAACCACATAGTCTTTAGTGATAACACAAATTAATTCTTCTACTCACCTATTCTATAATTATTAATTTGTTTTCCTCCATGACTAGCTGTGTTGTGGGGCAATTTTTCAAGAAGCTCTAATCCTCACAGCTTGCCTCGTTTCTGTATTTGTCTTTGGACCTGATTCTGAGAGTACTACAGTAACCTGAAAGCTAAGAGTTTCTAAGAGTCACACAGAGCACAGTAATGTCCTGCAGAAATTCAGCAGCCAAGAGAAGTGTTATGGAGGAAATCAAACACTGAAATGGTATAACTAAAGTATTTCAAAATAGGATGCATCCAGCATTCTTTGGGGGGGTAATTACATGGTACATTTTCAGTAGTGAGGTTAGCCGCTTGCTTTAACCATTCTCATTGCTGTTGGCAGAACCATACTTTTACCTGCCTTTTCTCTTGATGGCAGTTGAACAGACTATTTTGGAGAATGGTCAGGTTGTAGAGAGCACCAATTCCATAGCTATTCCTCTGCTTGATAACCCAAAATGCCAATCCTCACACCTTTGGAGAATGTTTCTAAAGGCCAGTAAAATGGAAGTCTTTAGGTAGGAGTGTCTTCACAAGTCTGAGGGAAGAGGAGGGGAAACTGACTCTAAGGGATTGACTGGTGAGCAGCACTTGGGCATTGCACCACTGTCCTGTGTTCCTAGTCACACCCAAACCATCCCTGGAGAATTCTGCTCAAGAGTAATTCTTTTCTCCACTCATTTCCCTCTCAGCCTAGCTCTTCTGAGCTCTCTATTCTTAAAAACCTCTGGCTGCATCTGAGCTGAGCTTCAGAGCCCATAAACTCAGGGTGTACGCTGACTCAGAGGTGGCAGCTGTTTGTAATTTCACCTTCCTGTTCCCCAATTGTGGCACCAGAATCTTGCAGTCAACAGATGGAAAACACCTGATTACAGCAAAGCATACAAACCTGGGTAACCAACAAGTGTCCTAAGACTGTTAATCACAGCTCAGTGTCTTGTGATGAATCGATCTTTCTTGCTATAACATCTGCTAGTATCTGTGCAAAATGATGAGCAATTAGAGCAGAATGTCTTCGGGCTAAGAGTTTGCAATGGGAGTGTTACACAAACTAATTTATTTTGAAGTCTCAGATGTGACTAATCACAGTATCTAATGAAAATCATATAGCTCTTAGACATGGTTGTGGTTATAGTAGGTTTTCAAATACTAATTAAATTGTGCTCCAAGTTAAGGAAGGAAGACGTAAGGTTTAGGATGCAGAAGCAACTCAAATTAAGGCAATGTGGATATTTCAAAGGAAGATCTCTCTTTTCTCCATCTGCTGGTACTGTTACTGAAGTTTCCAAGATGTTAAACAATGCACGAGATACAAAACAATACACAAGCTGGACATCAACAAACCAGATTAAAGCACCATTAAATTAGCAGTAATGTAAACCCAAAGCCATCTAAAGTTCGACTTACTTGAAGGAAAATGGCTCATGTGGTGATGTTTTTTTTCATGTGGTTTTCCAGGTACAGGCTGAAGCAGTGATTTGGTGTAAAACCTATCTTTAGGGTTCTGTGTTATCAGGATAAAAGTGCTCCAGTCACATGCTACAAAACACTAGTCCAATAGAAATTTACTCCTAAATTCAAATGCATTTAAGCTGTTTTGCCACATGAACTTCACGCTAGAAGGCTTCATGTAGGATCAGATGTCTCATTATGTCTGTAGTCCTGCAACTGATGTAAAAGCAGCACAAACCTATCAGGGAAGTAATTCAGTCTGTACCATATACCCAGATTAATTTTGTACCGGTGGCTGGTGTTCTGGAGCACAGGTACCTGCTGTTAACATCCAGGGCCAGATTTCACATTTGGCAATTCTGCCCTGCCACTGGGCAGGCTCACCAACACTTTTACTGTGCTGCTTTTTTTTGTATGCCATCTTCTCGTCCGTTCCAAACCCAATATATACAAGAAAGTAAGGCAGGGTTTTGAGGTTGTTTTCTTTGTTTTTTACAGGTTTGTGAGGAATTATAGTCCTTGACTTTTAATGATTACAGAGTGGGCCAGTCTCAACGTTAGCACAGCTTCGTTCAGCTAAGCAAGAAACAGGCATCTTCAAAGAGTATGCATGCAGGATAGTGAACTCCAAAGCACTTTAACATGTGCCTCCAGATAAAAAAGTTTTTGGGAATATCAAAATCCAAAATAAGCACTCTGCCTTTATGTGCTGATGAATGAATTTCATAATGCTAACATATAACTTGTGCCCAGTGCAATCCAAACTCACAAGAAGATGCAGCACACAGAAGCCAGAGTGTGACTAAGGCTTGAAGTGGAATGCATTTGATGGCTTCTATAGATTAGCAAGGCAGAAACAGGAAATGATTGTGTCCAACAAAAAAGTGAAATATTTTCAACTTTCTATTATTCTGTCTACCAAGGCTTTTTAAACTAAAACCATATTTTGTACAGATGTGCTTTTTCCACCCAAATGCTGACGGACCGCCTGAATACGAGGATTACCGGGGTAAATGATTGCTTTCTGCAACTACTATTGAAAAGTTTTCAGATCCAACAGTTATCAGGCCAATAAAGTGCTTTATGCAAGAGCGTACATTTTTCAGTGAGTCATAGCTTTGTTTATGACCCAAAATATGCCCACAGTGTATTTCCTGATTTGATTCCAGCAACCTTCCCAAATGAGTATTGTAAATATCATAGCAGAATACCCAAAATAATTTGTCCTCAGACAAAAGGGGTGAACAAGTTATTTTTTAAATACAGGACAGTCTGTCCTAATAGGAATCGTAAGACAGAACAGCCAGAATAAAGGGATCTTGGGGATTCTGTTTTCCTCTTAACTCTTCTTAAATGCTGTTTAATATAACCCACCCCAAATAACCCAGAATTAAGGCAAGAGATACATGGTGTACAGATATATCCAAAAGAAGACATTCATTCCAATATAAAATGAATAGCATTGTATTAACGTTTATTTCTAATTACAAGAAACAGAATATCAGTCCCTTATTTGTACAAAAATACCTGAAAGATTACAATTAGGTTCACAAGCCAAAAAGCTATTTACAGTATGAAGCAAAGCATATTGAATAAAGGTTTTGTCTCTTAAGTTAATACCTTTTGCATTCCCTGAAACTTTAAACTTTATTCCATTTTACAGTCACTAAATCTTGCATTGTGACAATATAATTTACGATAAGCAAGTCTTGCCACTGGAAAGGTGCATTGATTGGTCAAACTGTCAGGTATTTAGTGCAGAAAAGATAAGACAAAACATCTAAACTGAGGCACGTGTTTCTTCAAGATTAATTAACAAATAAAAAGTTTTTTGTACTTTAACACCTATCGTAACATAACTTAACTAGTAACCTCATTACCAAAACGGTTTGGCATTTTCCTTCTCAACATATTCAAGATTGCTACATGAAGTATTTATTTAGAAAATAAAATCACAGGCAAAAAGATAAAAATTCAACAGGCTCCAAAACAACCCTGAGCATCCCCTTTACATTCATGTCATTTAAATACAAAAATAAGAGTCAAATGTCCTTCAGTCCTTGGTATTCTGAGCTGGCAGCCAGCTGAATCTGTTGGAAAACTAAGGTGGTATTGACTGTTTTCCAGCAGAAAGAAGACAAAGCAGTGATATGCTTAAGTAAGATTGTTGCCACTTTGAAGGTGGTCACTTTCTCAAAACAGCTCACTTTAGCTGGGAAAAGTACAAAATACTAAGTCAACCATCTACATACAAAAATCATGATTCATAGTCAAACTTTTATTCTCAATTTAAATAAGATGCAAGGTTTTTTTTATAAATATGAAACACTGCAAATACTATCCGCCTACTGGGAAAAATGCATGGTTGTCACTAAGCTATGTAAACAGAAAAACTTAAAACTACAGCATAAATGGTCTTATTAAACTGGTAATGTAGTCAGTACAAGTATCTTTTTTTCTCCTAATAGGGGCCAAATAGAAGCATGCAAAGTGAAGTTAGACTTAAGTTAGCTTAATTTCAAGGTTTTAAAATACATTGTCTAGAAAGCAGGAACACTCATTTCACTATGTACAATTAAAAAAACAAAACAAAACAAAACAAAAAAGGCTTCTACTAAAAACAGAATCAAGTTTCTTCATTTTTAGTATCTAGACATTAAATGGAAAAAAAAACCCAACTTAAATGTGTTCTGTAAACTAAAATACAGTGTTTCTATACCATTGACATAGTTATAAGCTGATATGGATGACTCAGGCAGGTTATCGTTTGTCTTAAGCTATTCTCAACACTACATGAAGACCTAAAGGTGTAGGATTGGTTTTCCTTCTTTACCCTTTCAGATGGCGAGGATTTCAAACCCAGTGGCAAATACTCGTAAGGATGAACTAGCCTGCGTAAATCATTTACCACCTGAAGAATGCTCCGTTCTGCACTACGCTCTGCAAGTTCCCAGGGTGGAATACTCCTCTCTGTGGCTAACGGGGTGAAGTACTGGGAAGTTAATTCAGTAACAGCTCCTGCACCAACCATGTTGCTAAAAATATGGTATTTGCAATTGAAGGATCAAGGTGGGGCTTGTCTTAATACTGATTTATCATCAGAAAGAGTTATTGTGTAAACATTAACATAAAACATTAACAATAAAGTAGTTCTGATGACAAACCAGCACCAGAGCAGGATACATGCTTGTCTGCCATAGGTACTGGTGTGCTTTAGCGTGTGACACAGAGATCACCAGTTACCCCAATGGATGATACTGCCAGCAGCGAGTTCACGATCAAATGTGCTTCCATTCCCAATATGTTCTTTCTCACCATGTAAACTTTCACGGCCCTACAGAAAGCAGAAGGGGTACAGTTCTTTTTATCCCCTATTCCCCAGGAGAGCTTTGTGTCACTGTAGCTTTACTATGTGGAAAGAGCTCTTTGAAACAGTCTGAAAATTCAAGGAGCTATAAAGCTAAAAACACTGTTTTGTTTGTTGTTGTGGTTTTTTTTGTTTTTTATTTTGCCATACTAAGACTAGCTGCAGAAGAATCCTCTCACAAAAACTGGTGGTTTCAAATACAAGTGTAGTCATTCAGTCCTATTCTATTTAGTAACAGTAAGTTTCCTCAGGAAAACAGTCAAAAGGCTGTAAAAAAAACCAAACCACCACTCCAATAATAAAAATTTGTGCATAGAATCTAATACAGTCTTTGCATGACTGGATGCCACTAATATGCCATCAACATACTACAGCCAAAATGCTACAAGTCAACGGTTTTAAGAGTACTTATGTGGTGGTATGTTCTTTTAGAATTGTATCCTCATTGCTTCTTCAAAGACATCTGCAGATCATCGAACCTCAGGTCTCCAGAGAAGTTTTGAGACACACGCACGCGCATACACACATACACACATTTCTTGATTTTCTTCTAGATCCTTTTAGGCTGAAGCATTCCATACATTTTAGGGTGCAGATTAATACCCAACTCCTGCATGAATTTTAAAAGCCACATCAGCTCCTAATATAGGCTGCATACAATATCCGAAACAAAGTAGGAGTGCAAAAAAAGTGATCAATACAAAAAGTAAACACACTAGTCTTAATTGTCAAGATTATTCCAGGGCAAGAGTTCTTTTCAAAGATTTCTCTTCACACTTGTTCCTGTTAAGTGGCCCAGCCAAGACAGCTTCCAGTTTTGTTTCAAATTTACGCATGGTTTTACAGACCCTCCCCCCATTTTTGGGATGCTGGGACACTCAGCAGCAATCACTCTTAGGTGTTAGACAAACCAGCAATCTTGGTCTGTTGGCACCTGTCGAATCCATCCCTTTCAGAGTCCCAAGGTGCATAATATCTTTATTTATTTTTACCAACTTACAAATCTGCCAATTCCCCAGTGTCAACGTTCTCTTACAACTACTCTCCTAGCAAATCCAGTCTTCAGTGAGAGTCAGATTTGAGGTCATAAGGCCACTCGGATGCAGTGGTGTTTGAGTTTGCAGGGCAAGACTCCTTTGTTTAGTTGATAGAATTCAACAAGCTGGATTAGATCACTGAATTTGGTGTTCCCATCATCCAGGCTGAAAAACATCTGTCCATCATCTTCACACTGGGGAAACAAAATGTCCTTTTCAAGTTAGACTGCACATGAAGAGATGCAAGCACGGCAAAACACGAAGAGTACAAGTGTGTGCTGTAAGACAAATGATGGGCACTGCCCAAACAGCCTAGTGCCCAGAGATCTGCACAAAACCATGCACAGCACTAGGAAATATGGTACATTAACCCAGCTTAAAATGTTTTGCTTATAAAGGTGAAAGCTCATGGGCGGAGTGATTGAAAGTTGTAGAGACAGCACTGGTCTTCATTACATAAAACAAAAAAACCCCAAAGTATTTGTTAGCTGTTTGTAAAACTGGAAGGCGAAGCAAGAGAAGAGGGTTTGGACCAATAAAGAGATCGACATCATCTTAAACTTCTGATGCTCTTTTTGATCAAGATAAAAATCAAATAGGTTCTCAACATCTCAGTGTAATGTTATTTTAAGCTCAATGTTACTGGATAACCTCCAGAATGAAACTTTCCAAAGTTTCTCTAAGTGATTCTACATTTGCCTAAGTGATAGAGACACAAGTGCCGCTGCTGTTGCTGTCAGTCACAGAGAACGAGTGCTCTGCATTACTTCTATATCTAAGTGACTTACATTAGTTTTCCAGGCAATGCTAACAAAGGATTTTGATCAGACATTTGACAATTTTAAAAAATACAAGCTAATATACTTGCTAATGGAAATATCTTTGTTAATTACATCAGTAATTCATAAAAAGTCTCTTCAGATGTTCTCAAAGCTTTATGATTTAAAATTCCTTTTTTTTTGTCATCAGTATCAAAAATAATCTACTTACCGGCAAGATTTGAAAATGCTTTATTTTTTGATGATGGCACAGCGTGAGTACAAATGCCTTTGGATTGCTTTGGCTGTCCCGGAGAAGAAATAGTCTAGGAGAGAACATTTTTAAGTTCTGAATTAACTGAATACCACAATCCATTTCTTCATAAGTGATCAGAACTACTAAGTCATTTTGTGCTGTTGCCTAACTGTTCTTTAGCTGCATTAACAGGAGATTCCGTAACTAGCAATTTGCTTTTAATTTTTATACCACGTCTATGCAACAGTAACAGATGAAGAACCAAGAAGCGGAAGATACATGACAGTAGTTCTTCCTCTATGAATGTATGTATGAGGCTTTTTTTAAGGGTCTCTCTAACTAAGCTTTCCATCACTGATATGGACTCTTATGAAGAAAATGTTCTTATTTAATTCCAAAGCAAATCTGCATTTCTGTAGATGGGAAAGTAATACCTAAGAAACTGTTCCCACTCTCCAGTATCTTGCATCAGTTTACAGAAATCCAGTTTTAGCAGAATTCTGTTTAAGTTAAATGGCCACAATAGTACAGAAACAGCTCAAAACTTTCTTAAAGCGACACATTATCAAGACAGGGAATACACACGCTGATTTTTCTTCTGAAACAGTCACAGTATTTTTCCCTCAGCATCATTGGCAAATAATATACTTCAGCAGTATAGCTAGCAACATCATATACACTATGTAACTTACCACTTTTAAGTTCACCCACAACATTTAAGCCCTAACCTAACTAAGGGTTAAACACATACTTAGAAGAGAAAAAAAAAAATCTAGTAAAAAAATGTTTCCTCCCCTTGACATTTATGAACTAAGTAAGGAGAACCTCTCCATGCCACAGGAAACAAGAATATACCCTTGGCATAAGGCTCCCAGTGCTAATCACTAGTGGATTTGTGAGATGGCCGAGCACAGTACTGGGGCAGGCCTCAAGCCCTCTTAATTGCTAACCACTAAGCCAGGAAAACACTTTTCCAAGGCTGAGTTGCAAGAACTGCTCGTAGTCTTATGAACCAAAAAGAACTTACTCCAGCTCCTCAGAACCGATTGAGAAATGTCAATACCACAAAAATGCACCATCACAACCAGGGTCAGTCCAATACTTGGAGACAGGCATGTCTTGCCACCACCGGAAACCATGCATGGTATTTGAACATTCCTTTTCAGTCCTAGCAAGACCAGATGTGTGGAAAAGGGACCAAAGACTTTACACATTAGGATCCAGCTCAGGCAGAAAGATCTTACCTGCCCTGTGGTCAGTGCAGTTCATGCAGGTTACCTCTAAATTAGCTTTCATCTAACCATTTCAGATAATGCATGGTAACATAAGCTGGTGGCACAAAGCAAAGCTCAGCACAACTCATCCTTGCAACCTCTGGTAAGCAACAGGCTGTCCACACAAACAATGACTATAAATATAGATGCATCCTCAACAACAGGTTCCAGAAACAGTCAAATGATAACAGTTATCAGCTGCATATACACATTGCTGAACTCCTTACACAGCCATCAGAAGACTGTTTTCTTCTGATGAAAAGGAGACTTTCTTTTCTTCAAGAACACACAGAGCAGGAAAGCACAGGCAAGACTTTTCTAATCTGAAAACCATGGTCCTTAGATCACAGAGCACATAGGTAACATGGCTCTTTTGCCACTACTGACTGACCTTACTACAGCCAAACTAACCAATCTTCGCCTTCCATGGTAAGCAAGCCGGATAGGCACAAATTTAACACTGCCTCAAAAGCATTAATTAACACATTTATGAAAACCCCAAGAAGGATGGGCCACTAGATTCCTAAGGCAACAAGTCAAAATGAGCCCAAGATTGTAAAGAAGGTTTGCAGTGTGAGAGAACCAGAAACCCAACAAGTGAGCAGTGCTCCTTTGCTTTCTCAGCCTTTCTTCTGTTTGACCTGTTAAGCTAAAACCTTCTCTCATACAACTCTCAATAGCCTTAGCCCAGCAAAAAACCCCAAACAATAAAAAACCACTGCTTGATGAATATGTACGTGCACTAGCAATTTCCATTTCTCTCATGTATTTAATTCTTCACAAAGATTAGTGATGCTTCTGAATCAGAAAATGCCAAAGAAAGGTGTGAACTTGACTATCTCCTGAGAAACCAACATGGAAGTTTCTACCTTAACCTTGACAGCAGCGAGCTTGGTGAACTGAAGACAACCATGCTTGTCCCATCCTACAAATAAAGAACTGCTGAATGCATATAACTACATATAAATAAGGGAAATACAGATGCTCAGGAGATAGTTAAGTCTCAACTACAGTTATTTTAGAGCGCTAGAACAGGTCCTTTATTTGCTCTAGAACAGAAATAAATAGTGAGAAATCATCATTAACTGCTCTAATTCATGCAAAAGAGCACAAATAGGTGATTATGTGTTTGTGGGCAAATGGCTAGGTACAGCTTTGCCTGAAAAATATGTCCTCAGTGCAGATTATTTTCAAATTCTAGCATTCTCTGAAACTTGATTGCCTCTGTTGGAAAAAAGAAGAAAAAGTTTAAATATATTCTTAATATTTTATTTTCTGAATTAAAGAGTTAGGACCCACTGCTACGAACACGTATTCCATCTCTCTGAAATGCAGGCAGGTTATAACAGTACTACTCAGGAATCAGGTTACTCAGAAGTGCTCACAGCCCTGTAAACCCTTACAGCAGAAGTTGTGCTCTTGTCTATAAGGCTTACCATCAGATCATAAATACTAAGCAACAGGAATACCTACCCATCTACAAGCCCTTGTTGCTTAATAATCCTGTGAGATTCTTCTCGAGAGATTCTGCCGTGAAACCAGTGCTGTGTCCTATGAATTACTGGAGGCGAGAGGGAAAAGAGGGAAAGACAAGATGGTTAAAACCAGCAACATATGCAAGTTTTTCCACATGCTAATATTTAAACATTTTAAAAGTGGGTATAGTTTTGTTACAGAATATAAAATCTTTCATCAATCTATATAAAAAAAAATGTATATGAAAAAAATGCACCAGCTGTTGCATCTACTTAATATACCAAGTAGCCAGGCATCACCCCCATGTATTTGCCAATGTGCAGATGTACGGTTAGATTAATGAGAGAAATCTCTTATAATATTGACTTTTCATAGCTTCTTGAAAATATTGGGAATAAATAATTCTTAGAATACAATGCATAAGTGATCAAGTTAGAACCAAGTCCCTTTAACTCTCAAATAATGAAAAGGTCTTTAGCTTGTGCTTTCAAGGGTGGAGTTACCCCCAAATATTTTCATGTTTATTGTTCTATTGTTTCTCAAATGGTATTTTTAAACTCTGTTCAACAGAACAGAAACACAGAATAGCTGTGTTTCCTCTGAGAAGTCCAGGATATTAACATGCAATTTCCTATCATTTTAATAAACTTAAAATCTCAAAGGGATGTTCAGGACTCTCATTACAGGTTTGTTTGGTTTTGGGTTGGTTTTTTTTTTTACATATTCTACATTATTCAGTTATTATGGAATTAACGCTATTTTGAAGACTCTAATTTTTACTCTTTAAAGATTAACAGATCACTCATTGACTTCTGGATTGTTTTAAATGGGGACATTTATGGCGTCTCCATTTTCATAAAATCTGAGTTTCAATAGATTAAAATTGAAGAAAAGCTTGAGTGCACCTTCAAAGGAAAACAGGTTCCGTCTACTATGTCTATATGGGCAAGCACGTAAATGACACAGAAGCTACTGATAAACATAACCAGAGTATTTTACATCGAGGCATTAATACTACACGACTGCACTCTGTCTCTATATGAAATGTAACTTTTATTTACCCACAGAGGCCTCTTATACAATGCTTACAAAACAGCAGAATTTACCTGTACTCAGTGTGGAAGGATGGAGTGGACTTTGGCTACCCAAGATGTTCATTCTTGTGCTACGTTTCTACAGAGAAAATGAATTACCGTTAAATCCACACTACAGCCTCACCAGCAGAGAATCAGTGCACATGCAATACAGATTCAATTTACAGGAAACTGGGGGCTGGACAAGTTTAATGCAAGGATGAGAAAAAGAAATGCAACTTCGAAGGGGGCTAAGCTACAAGCAACAGCTCATTTCAGTTGGCTTAAAACACAAGCCAGATGTTAATGATGAAAGCTCAGTATCTAAAAAAAAAAGGAAAAAAAAAAGAAAAATGACAGAAAAAAGAAAAGTCTGATATGTTTCTGCTCAGGCAAAACACCAGGCACTCAGTAAATCAAGCAGTATTTCCCTCCCATACATAAAGCACCGGCTAGTGCTTCAGTAATGACTCCTATTCCCTAAGAAACGAGCATGTGGGAAAACTTGTACTGCAGCTGTCTGTCCACAAGACACTATAAACAAGTTACATCAGTTTTCATTGCAAGAGGTCCTGCCTCTTGTATATTCTGCAATTAAACTTACTGGGAGCAAGCCATTAGTCAGAGCCCCAGCCTCTTCCATGTGGGGAAGCATTTAATTTGACATATTCCTCCTCAGAGATTGGTTTTGCAAACTGGCAGTAAAGTTCTGGTGGGTCTGCTTTCCCCCTCAACTTTCCTCTGGACACTAGGGGGACAGAGAAGCAGTGGTAGAAGGTTGTTGTGAATGTGACAGTTTTGCTAAAGATGGATATTGACTTTCAGATCTGCATGCTTGCAGTGTGATTGCTTCAGGTCGGAGCTAAGCTATACTGTGACCAGCACTGCACTAACATCATAGCACACTCTGTGTTTTGGCTCTCAACAGACACTTACTAATTACAAAAATAGAAAAGAAGAGAAGATAGCTACCCTCCAAGCATGTCCTTCTTCCAAGGCAGCACTCTGTGCTTCAGCAGG
>NW_010309289.1:13213-14451 GCF_000700745.2 Antrostomus carolinensis
CCCGAAAAATCCATTGCTACTAGTGAGTTTTCAGACACACTTCTCTGAAAAGGAATTGTCACTTGTTTCAAAAAACAGGGAAAGAAAAAACCAGCTTGAAAGTTTCATTTCAAAATGTTTTGGTTTCAGAAGACTGTCCACAGTTATCCTTCAACAGCACAGAAAACACATCTCATATTTTTTCCCCTTCCAAAAGATTCACAGACACAAAAATAGACGGTTTTTCTTTTTAGGCTGTAGAGGAGGGAGAGGATTCAAAGGCTGAGAATAAAATCTGTATTGCTCAAGTTGCCCACTTGCCCTGTTACTATACTCCAGTCATTTTCAGGGCCAGTTGGGATCCAAAAATAGGATCTTCACTTTTAGACAGCTAACAGTCAGCTCTTGGCCCAACATATTTTAAGAGATTTACGTCTTCGTTTTGCCAGACCTAAGCTGGCTTCTGCAGAGAAAGGCAGATGTCTCTGTACTGTACATCTCAAAGTGCCTGACGTATCCAAGATTTTTCAATCATGTGGATCATGTAAGCCTAAGATAATGGAGAGCCAACCACGTAAACTGCACTCACGCGAAACGTGAACTTTACATTGATTTGCTACACAATGCTCAATTTACATTCCTTAGCGTAAAATTTTCCACTTCTAAAATGCAAAAGCAAATATATATTTTCCAACATCATACATTAACGAGGTAAAGTTCATTACTTACTACTGGAGTGGAAAAGTGTGGAAGCATGCCTTTTCTCTGCTGGGGAATTCTGTAATTCTGATACAGTAGCATTCCATACTGCCAAGAGAAATGCAAGAACACTGTTATTCAAATACCTCAGGAAAAAAACTGTAGTGATTTCATCATACCACTTACACTGGACCGAGGTGCCACCATTTTATTATTTTTATGATCAGAAGCTGTCCCAAAGCAATTTGCATTGAGTAATAGTGATTGGCAGGTGGCAATTGAGCAGTAAATATGCAAAAGTTTTATTTAAAAGATAGCACTTTTACAAGGCTGAGTGAAACACACAGGTAGTTTCTGCCACTCTCAGCTCTCACCAGGTTTTCCCTGTAGAATAGAAGCTTTTCCTCGAGGTCAGAACACACATATTAACTCCCTCACTTTTTACCCTCTAGTAATGTGAACTTAAAAGGAAATTCTGCATAAGACATTCAAACTCAGATTTCATAATGATAAAAATTAAGAACCTTTCTAATTCACTAGCTCTTTTAATAATTTTCAGC
>NW_010309289.1:14480-20713 GCF_000700745.2 Antrostomus carolinensis
ATATAAAAAAAGGTGATTGAATTCCAATCATGCTCCTCCTTGAACACGATAAATTTTAGCAACACTAGTAGCTAGGATGGTAGGAAAACACCTACTCAGTGCCTTGCCTAGAGGCACAGTGCTGAAGTAAAGCAACACTGCTTACTGAGTGTTCTAATTGAAATGGTATATAATTTTGTAAACCATGGAAAGCTAAATGAGTAGGTAAATAAAAAGAAGGGTCACGGCCACAGCCTCGGGGGCATAGCCTTAATTTTCACTGATTATACACCTTTAATCATCTTTCAGTGTTCCTTAAAAACAAACCTTTTTTTTCCCCTAGTGTGAACTCCCTGGGGGTGAATGTTACATGCCAGTAAAGAGAAATTACTGCCATACAGTACCGATGCTGCCACAGGTCACACTGCAAAGTCAGATTCCTCCGAACAGTCACAGCAAGATGCATGTCTACCTATTTGGTAAGAACAGCTGATTCTGTACACGGTGAACATTTTTTCTTGCCATTCAGGAATGTTAGTGCCTCAACAAGTGTAACAAATTTCTTCAGAACAAGTGGTATCTCCAAGGCACAATTCACTACAATTATCTGATCCTGTGTTTGAGCGCTTTCCCCACAATACAAAATTCTGTGTAAAACAGGGAAAGTAAAGGACAGCTGAGAAGAAGCACTTAGAATTGTCTGGGGACTAAAACTCCTACCATAATTATTAGTGTGTATTAAACATGAGTCAAATCAAGTTAAGCAACTGGAGAGCAGATTATGATAACCAACAGAGGTATCACCTCCACAGAAAGCAAATATGCATCTTGTAACTGGGGTTGTTTCTTGCATCCTGGCCCACACTATGGCTAGTACACCTGCTTTTGTAACAACTCAAAACAGGAATTTCTGTAGTGCAACACAGAATCTCTTACAATTAAAAAATTAGGTAATAATTGAGAGGGTTCAAAAAGATGTGCTCTGGTTTGGAAGGTGACCGCTTAATGTAGATGGAGAACAGGCATTGTGTTTTTACACCTGCAGGCCTAGGAGTCTGACTTGCTTTCCCTGTGCTTACAGAGTGCTGCATGGTGGACACTCTGCCCAGGGAGAGGAACAGGTAACTGTAGCAAACACTCGTCATGTCTTGAGGATAAACAAATGAGATGACAGACTTCTTTGAAAGGGAGGGGAGCCATAAACAATGCTCATGCAGCAATGGGAATCTCTGTGGCTTCTCCTAGTCAATGCCACATGTGGACTGGGAAGCAATCAAACCTCATACTCTTTCTGATGCACCCATTCTCTTTCAGCTCCTCGGACACGTGCTACGGATCTTCTTCAGCCGGTGGGTGTGAAACACTGGTGGGTGAAAGGGCATTTTGGCAGAGAGGGGTGTGAAGGCTTTGCTGATGTGGGCTGCTACTTAGGCAGGAACAGTGACTCTACTGATTCAGGACAGAGAGACCAAGGGCTGGCAGTGCCCCTGGGTTACACACCCCGTTTTGGGCACAACCTGGCATGCAGCAGCCACCAGAAGGATGCTGGTGCACTGACCTCAGCAGCTGCAGAGAACAGCCATGCCCTCATTTCCAAATCTGAAGTATCAAGGACCACAGTACCACTTTGTGCATGCCTCTATTTTTTATCACATTTTCTATGTTACACTTTGACAGAGAATATTAGAGTAGATAACTGCACAGAAGAGAGGTGGGATCATCACAGGTAACACATTATCTGTACCTATTTAATGCATTTTTTTTTATATATGTGTACATTCCCTTTAATATGAGGGACAACATAGTTACGTACAGAGAAGACCAGTAATTTTCAAGGCAGCATCTTCAGGGAAAGATTCAAAACCAAACCATACCAACCCAAGACTTCTGCACATTTCCCTATGAAGATCAGGAAGTTCTCTGCTTCAAAGAGTGCAAAATAGTCAACTTACTCCTCAGTTCCTTCCATGCTGATTTTGTTCCAAAAAAATATAAAGCCCCTACCATATTATCGAGAAATCTCATTGTTTGCTCTCAGATATGAATAACTCACCCAGAGACAGAGTTGCTGATTTTTGTTACTTTTTTAACAGAACCTTCAGAAAACTGAAAAAAATTGCAGAGGTTCAAGAGAGCACTCTGTTCCAGTTAAGATAATCACTTACCATTATCAAGACATTTTCTTTACCTTTATGGTAACTTGCAAATACTTTGTTAAGCAGTTTTTTTTTATTAATTCACATATAAATTTGGCTCCAAAACTAAAATTATGCTTGATTCATATGTAGAAGGACTTGAGCTCAGTCCTGTGCTTAAAAGCTAAGGAGGGACAGGTCTACCTGGCATTTTGCTCAGCTGTATCATCTTGGAGGCAGACAACGTTTAAGAAAATAGAGGTATTTTCTTAAAGAAAACCCCAATGAATGCAACTGTTTTGCCAATTGATGGGGCTGGCAAAAAAAGGCTCTCCAAATTCTTTGCTGTGAAAGGGGCTCCCCAGCTCATATATGGGATCTGGAAGAGGAGAATTATTTGGGCAATTGGTGATGTATCTTTCTTAATCACTATGCTTTCTCTTATGTAGTAATGATTAGGTGCATCACCCTGTTTAACTCTGTACATTGCTTATTCTTCCTTTTTTCGCTGTTTTAAACTAGAGTAAAATAAGTATTAAGTTGGGGTCTGTGTCCTTTTTTTCTAACCCCGTCAACTGGTAAAACAGCAACTTAACTATAGGTGTAGCTCTATTCACATAGAAAAGATTAGGTACCTTGAGGAGTCGAAAGGCAGTCATCCAGCATGTCCTGCTTTGCTCATCTTCAGCACACAACAACCTCAGTTCTTTAGTTTCATTTCTCACTCTGTTGGGCTAGAAAGTATTAGAGGGAAGTGAGCTACATTCAGTAGAAAACGAACACTAATAAGGTTATTGCAGAGTAAAGGCAGGTACACTGTTAGTCTAAGAACTGGCCAGGAAAAGCTCACGCCACCCTGAATTAAAGTTCATGAGCATGCTTTGAAAGAAATCACTTTCTCAGCTGGGTCCAGTGAGATAAACGTCAGTGCCTGCTTTCAGATACCCTGCAGTTCTGGCAGTTCATAGGAACAAGGTACTCAGGCCATGCTAGAACCAGAACCAAGGCATTTCGGGTTTTCGTTTGGTTGGGTTTTGGCCTTTTTTTAGAACTGTGAGAAGCTTTATGAGCCCCCATTTTGAGATGAAGAACCAAAGTTTCTGAAACCAAGTCTGCTTCCATCAGTTCAGGATCTGTCCTGCAAATCGTCTCTGCTCTTGGAGGCTAACCCATGTTGTTGAAGGAGACTACTTCACTGCTGTCAATAAAACTAGCTCCCAGCCTTACTTTCTTCTCAGAAAATTACATGGAGCTTTGAAATACTTTCCAAAACTATCCATCAGCACAGCAGTTTTTAAAATCCTCAAAGCAACTGCTTTGTCTTCTTTCCATTTTCCAAGACAACCTTCTTCAAATAAATGCAAACCTGTGGCCCACAATAACGGTACAATTACACCTGACTGGAGCTTTATCCTTTGTTGCTATATAGTTTTGGTGCACTCTGTCCAAAGAAACTTTCTTATTCAATTAGAGTACTTGGGAAAAAAAAAAAATTAATCTGAGGGTGAACCAAGGCCACCTCACAGGCACACCATGCTTCAGCATTGAGCTGAAACTGCACAGAAATTTCCCAAGCCAAAGGAGCACCAGATAAAGTGTTAAAAGTGTCACATAAAACGATGGCAAGATTCACAGGACATGCCTGCCAAATGAAAGACATTAAAGATCGAGTCCTCAAGACAGAAATGCTTGCAAAGTTTTACATACAAATCCCATTCAGCTGGGGGTTGGGGAGATTCTGAGCTACCAACACCTTCTTGAACTTTGGAAGAGCTTAATGAAAAGAATTACCTTTATACAAAATCCATACTCTGCCGGTGCATTGTACAACTTCTTGCCTGCTATCAACGAGAAGATATTGCTGTCTTCTAGGTCAGCCAACAATTGCAAATGCCTTGGTTCCTGGGGAAATAACATGTTTTATCACAGGTAAGTGTAAGATTTTGGAAGACCTTGCTGTAAGCTTTGCAGTCTCTCAAGACCAGCCTCCAACAGAGGGCAGCGTACCAACACTGTGCTCCTCTCTCGGGCAGCCTGATGGGGACACGGCCTGTCACCTTTTAAATATCAGCCTACTAGGAGAAGGAGCTTCATACAGGAAGCTGACAGAATACTTCTTCAAACACATCACATTAAAAATGACATAGCCTTTTACAATGCTCCTGAGAAATCTGAAAGTTAGATAATATCAAATATTGTTTAAAAAGTATCATTTAAACTAAATTAGTGAACCATGTGCTTGGAGAATATGATTTCTTGTGTTAACCTTGTCAGCATGATTTCAGTAGCCACAATTATGTTGTCCAGCTAGTTTGGGTTTATTATATAAGAATGCTATATAGCTATTTTCATGCCTTGAGAGCCCAGGGCTTGATTGCCATTTGATCATGGCTTGCTTATCCTTTTCTAGGCGATAAAAAGGGGGAAAGCTATGTGCAGATATTAAAAAAAAAAAAAAAAAAAAAAAATCAAAAAAAACTCACTGTAAAAATAAGAGAATGCTTTCACATACTAGTGCTGTGCAACTTCTTCTTTTCATCTTACCTTTGAAGTTCCTTTTGTAGAACAATAAAGTCCTGATCTCCTCAAACACACATACAATTTCTTCCATGATTTCCTACCCAGCTCTTTCACATGCAAGAAACCTTGAATTTCAGGGCAGCTACTGGAGTTTAAAAAGTTCTGTTGGAGAGGAAAATGTAAATGAGAATTGTGCCCTACAGATGGATAATAAAATTGACACTGTATTTGCAGAACAGAGAAGCAAAGGGCAAATCACTTTGCTGACTTGGGGCACAGTTTCACATTATGCTTAAACTGACCTAAATGTTTAAACTGATTTATGACCAAAATGGATATTCGTGCTCCTCCTGTTACGTCTGCCTCGGTAACTCCTCTTGCCACTGACATTTTCCTGCTCTCTGTGTCAAAGCTTACATCTCCCAAAGAAAGGCTAACCATTTCTCTGTATCCCTATTCTTCTTGGCCCAAAGGGACACAAAGTAAGCTTATTAATTCTTAAAATAATACCTTATCACAACAATTCTGGCAATTAGTCTAACTTGGAAACACTGGCCAAAATCTGCAACTTTATCCCAAAGTTTTAGAACGGGAACAGCCTATTTCAGGATTTCCCACACTGAAGTCTTACATAGCACATGCACCTGTCCCAAGACAAGAGGTATGACAGACAACAGAATATTTAACACAAAATGAAATGCAGAGCAGCCAAATAAGTGTCAGCAATTATACTAGATTTCAAGATCCAGAAGTATTTAAGTTCTTGACATACTTAGAGAGACCACATATGGAATTATTTAATTTGTGATACATCAAAGGAAGGAAGTATTAACTATGGTTAGTGAATTGATGGATTGCTCCCTTATTACAATGGGCCAGATTTTTGAATGGCAGAGGGCTTGCTCAGTAAGTTAAATGCCAAACTAATAAATTCAACAGTAGGAAGAAAAATGCATAAACCTGGTTGGCCTAGATGCCTCTGAAATTCTTTAAAGTTGTGTTTTGGTGTTATTTGGTGGACAATTCCCACAGGAAACTAAAGCAAAAATCAGTGCCCTGTGTTAGAATTCTTAGCTGCATTAAAACCCCAGTCCTCCTCCCCAACTCATCTAACAGAATGGAAATGAACATTCTATTGCTATTTGTACTACAAATTCACTTCTCAACTGTGAAAGGGAAAGACCAAAAGGAGAATATATCCTCTCTGTCCAGCTAAATAAACCAAAAGTACAGTAAGACACAAGCTTTTTTGCATATCTGAGCCAGGCTGACACTAGGGAAAACAGACCCTGCTGTTTTAATGCTGTTGTTAAGACTAAACATAGTGGCTCTTAATGCAGTATATAGAATTGTGAGATGATATTTAATATTCTTCCCTATTGCACATGTAATTAAGAACAGTGTACTTGTTCAGCGTTTGGAGGTGGCCTCAGCTGCAACACATTTAATGACTACTAGACTGCAGGAAGTTTACCTTCAACAAATTACAACTGCCATTGAAATGATGAAAAATGATAGTGTGTTTTTTAAAATGAAAGGGCTATTTAATATAAATGCTTTAAGAAACAATGAACTAAACAGAATATACCCATCCTCTTT
>NW_010309289.1:20839-32931 GCF_000700745.2 Antrostomus carolinensis
TTCCCTACTGCTTGAGTTACCCTAGGTTTGCAACTTTTCCATCTTCAAGAACATCTTGCTCTTTTAGGGAGTCCCACTGCTTGTGTTAACAAGCAAACTCAATTCTCCACTTGCACTGCAGAAAAAACAGTCCGAGCTGTGACCACTGTTGGTTCCTACCAGTCTGTGGTAATGCCTGTTCACGCCAGTTTTGGTTCCCAATTGCAATCTCATTGCACAGAGCTTTCATTTTTAATGTCAGAAATTGGTTTTATTTTTGTTTCGTTTCCCAGCTGAAGGGGGATGCCAATGTTTTAAATTCTTCTCAGTGAACCTGGCACCAGTATTTAATGGATTTTGAAGTCATTACAGGAGAAAATGAGTGCACTGGTTCAACAGTCAGTGGAACCTTTTTGTATTTAAACAGGGAGTCACTGCATATTTACAAACATGCAAAATGAGAGAAATCAAGCTATTTGTATGTATACTTTCTTCATAAATTTGTGCCTTGTGCTTTATAATTTGCCTGCTATTCATGGTACTCTCTTCCAGGTGTCAGTCTTATATTCTTAATACAGTACTCTTTGAATAAACTGTGTTTTAATTTGGCTTCACGAGTTGAATGTCCCCATTTGAGAAAATAAAGTGAAAAATATTCAGACTACGGGGTTTAGATTGGAGTGCTTAAATTGAGAGGTTTAAGTGAATGAGATAGCCCACCCTTCAGCACCATCCTTGGAGGCCAACCAACTATGCCACCACCCCAGTTCCTTCATGAGCAAGCAAGAAACTGGACAGCAACATCAAAACTTCAATATAAACTCAGTGCATGTGCCACTGCCACACAGATTACACAACTCTACCAACACATGTGAATAAGGTACGCAGCCCTGTAATTTAATTTGGGGAGCTTTAAATGGGATTACTTTGCAAATACTACATACAATTTTCTCTAACTACTTGCACTTACTTCTTAAGGAATTATTTTTTTATATGAAAGAGCAGCTATTTGGCTGAACCATGGGGAAATTGGTCCTTACTGTTAACTCTCGCCAGGCACAAACAGGGGCCATGAAAAGCAAAAGAAAAACCTCTCACCATCTCAAACCCTTCTTCTAATGTACACATGCATTTTATACTTTCTCCTATGCTATGATGTGGAGTATAGAAGAGTACTTCTCTTCTGCTTTTTATAAGGTATATTTGTTTTTCTAGAAATATATCTGCTGAGGCTGTTTTAGGAACAACACTAGGTGGCCAAACCAGGTACCCACAGAGTAAATTGGATATTAATGGAACAAATATGTAGGCAAATAGCTATGAATAATTTGTGTATATAACTTACACCTCAATGCCACTGGGTAAGATCTTTGTTAGATATTCTGAACATTAGTACCATATGCTAACTCATTACACTGGCCTTTCTTTGACCAGCTATTTGCAGACCTTTGAATTCTCCCTTCCTTCCTCTCAACCTCTCCCCCCAGCTCCACAACTTTCTTTGTCCACACAGATAACTTACAGTACCTGCAAAAGTTGTGACTGTGGGATACTGCCGTTTGTTTGCTGGCACCAGGCAACCATTTGCTCTGGGAAGAAATTCTAGACACAAAGAGAAGACAATTGGAAGTCACATTATATTTGAACACTTTTACATAGAACAAGTAGAAATTTCTTCCATTCATTAATTTTTTGAAACTATGACTCTTATATCAATTTGGAAATCCCCTGGGTGCATTAAAAAGAGCGTGACCAGCAGCAGGTTGAGGGAGGTTCTCCTCCCCCTCTACTCTGCCCTGGGGAGGCCACATCTGGAGTACTGCGTCCAGTTCTGGGCTCCTCAGTTCAAGAGGGACAGGGATCTTCTGGAGACAGTCCAGCGGAAGGCCACAAAGATGATGAGGGGCCTGGAGCATCTGCCTTACGAGGAGAGGCTGAGAGAGCTGGGACTCTTCAGCCTGGAGAAGACTGAGAGGGGACCTTATCAATGTCTATAAATATATGAAATGTGGGGGCCAAACGGATGGGGCCGGACTTTTTTCAGTGGTGCCCAGTGACAGGACAATGGGCGGAAACTGGAACACAGGAAGCTCCAGACAAACTTAAGGAAAAACTTCTCTACTGTGAGGGTGCCAGAGCCCTGGGACAGGCTGCCCAGAGAGGTTGTGGAGTCTTCATCTCTGGAGATGTTCAAAACCCACCTGGACACTTTCCTGTGTAAGACTCTTTCCTGTGCAACCTGCTGTAGGGAACCTGCTTTGGCAGGGGGTCGGACCAGATGATTTCCTGAGGTCTCTTCCAACCCCTACCATTCTGGAATTCTGGGATTCTGTGACACAGAAAGTAGCACTAGGGCTTTCAAGTGCAGTTCTTCCCTTCCTTCTGCTGATCAAATGACCATGCAGACAGAATGTGGATTTTTTAAGTATACGATACGCAGCATTTTTAAAGTGCATTTTCCTATTGCTTCGTCTTCTCCTGAGGGCTTTCAGGGATCTCTATCGGCCTCTACTTTCTAGGAAAGGACAACATGAATGGTCCTGCAGGTTGGGTATGCAGGGACTCCTTGCTTATTGAATATTGTGCCACCAAATTTCCAGACTTCTCTCTCTCTGTCCAGAAAAGCTGTTCAGCAAACAAACTCTCCATAACTCCACCTGTCATGTGAAAGATGCAGAGCAGGAGGAACAACAAGTTTTCTCTACCCTCACAGGGGTAAGCTGCATGCAAAAGCATTAAAAGTTGTCTCAGTCAGGGATGCTGCAGGATCTCCAGTATGTACACCTTTATCTTTGATAGCACTCTTTCTATCCAAAATACCTTTCTTCAGTGCTGCATCTGCTTCACCCTAAAACCTGCTCAGTCCCTCAGAAGGCTCCAAACAAAGTGCCATTCACAGACCTTAATTATGAGAAAGAGCTCATGTGTGACTGTTCATGCTTTCAGTTGGTTGTTCCAACAGCCAGGTTATGCTCAGGGCTTGAAACCCTTCAATCTGTCAAGAGAAAAGCCCTTTGCAAAATCTACCCGATATGTTTATATTTCAAGGTAACATAACAAAGCCCAGTGTTTTTTCTTGTAAGGATAGGTTAGCATACAGGCCATGAAATGAAATAATAACAACAGAATGAGGACACACGTGCAACAATTGGGCTTTGTGTTGCATGCTCCGCTTCATGTGCTAGATATGAATAATCTCAAAGCAGACATCCACCTCCCTTCCCCTATCCCACAAACACAGAAGCAAATATTGTTTAACATACAAACAGGTGCTTCTACAGAGCTTTTTGATTTCAGGTATCTGATACAGTATTTCATTCATACTGAATCTTTGCATGACAAAGGTCAGACAGTTTTCTGACTGCTAAATCAATGACTTCAGATTTATTCCTCCAGTTGCCCTTTTCATTTGCCATGTTTTAAAACGCCTGTATAACTCGGCACACAGAATTTACTACACACAGCAATTACATTCAGTCATTCTTGAAGTTTTTAAACATTATTTGAAGCATGAAGACATGCAGAAATGCCTGAAATAAAACAATGGCTGATTATAACAAGATGAATCACAAGAAAAATGTTTCCAGTCTAGAACATTCGTCACTCTTCAGGCAATATAAATTTCGGTCGTTAGGGCATAAAGCAAAGGGCTGAAGAAGAATCACCCTTCTGCCAGGTAAGCTGCACAATGAATTACGAAAACTAACATTACCAGCCTCTCTTGAGTAGAAACAGTGCCATATGGCAACAGCTAATGCAGCGGATAGGGAGCATTCACATTCTTACACCAAAAGAATGATTTATTCTCTGATTGCAGGAGCCTGGGACTGAATGCCAAGCATTCTGGGTTTTACTCCCATGTTCTGTTATTAATTAAAGTATACCACATGAAACCAATGTGCTAGCTCCTATGATACCAACATTTCTGTACAACACTCAGATGTTCATACGTTATCAGATGGGAAGATCAACAGAAGTGAAAAATTACAAACACTCCATGTACAGAAATGTTTCACACAGTAAGTCAAGGCACAGCCTCCGAAACAAGCACTAGCAGATGACAAATGTACGTGCAAGAGCACGTGCGAGGATGCAGCAACTGTGCATTAGCGTCTAATGAGGGAAGGAATGAATTTATCAGCCGCAGTAACTTCAGCAATGAGTTCTCATGTGACCTCATGTATCTTTTTTCTTTTGGCACCCCAAATGTCCAACTGACCCAAAATCTGTTCTCACCTAAACCACCTCTGGATTATCCTTCTTCAGCTCTCTAGATGGGTCACACCAGCTGACACTGCTTCATGTCAACAGCCCAATCCAACTTAATTGTTTAGATAAAATGTGAAAAATCATCCCCAAATAAGCAGTTACACTGCTTACAGTTTTAAATTACAAATCCAGGAATAAGTACAGCATACTTTTCAAGCATGGATATACATGAGGACACAGAGAGGGCGAGTTACTATGATCAGTGAAGAAGGCAGAGCACAGTAGCAAAGCACAGCCACAGGTGAGACACTGTTCAACATATCTAATGATACAATGGAAATTCCTTGCATGTAGCAAGTGCTTTAGGTGTTACCCAGAGGGGTTTTTTTAATTAGTACTGTCAGAAATTAAAAGGTTTGGATACTGCATGCTATGTGATCAATTTGCTTCAAATCGAGTAACTGAAGATAATGAGTAAACTGCACTTCTGATTACTCTCCAACATAACAACAGCCATTTTGAAACAAGTATATTTGGTAACTTGATAACACTTGATGTTTTTATGCTGAGAGGAGTGTACAAGGAATTTACACATTAGTTAAAATTTCTTTGGGAAGATTTCTGTTTGTTGGTTGCTTTTTTTAAATAGATGCTTAAGATATAACAGCACCCAGAAATGTTATTGCAATCCATCCCTCTCTCTGTTGTGTAAACAACTAAGTAATGAGACTCACCATGGGATTTTTGAAAAATTCGTATTTTGCGTAATTCTTCCTGAACAAAAATTTACTTTCACTTCCCATTGTGGACTCGACTTGAACTATGAGCTCATGATCTTCCAAGCACCTCTCTGTGGAAAAAGAACATGATGTCAACACACAGACAACCAGCAGAAACAGCGAGACCAACTTTCAAAGAACAGAAGTAAAACAACCCAGCGTAATTCCATTACCTTTTCAGAAGTTAACAAAACATGTTACAGCTTTCAAACCATACTGCCAAGAGAAATTTAAAGGGACTAGGGTGTAAGTATTAGAAGGTTTAACTTTACATGGCAGTGTTCTTCAAAGATTTCCTATATCAGGGCTTCATAAGCAAGGACTTTCGAGGAAGGAAAGAACGTAAGATTTTTTTTGTGAGCAGTAGCTTAAGTAACACACATGAGCCTCTTCTTTTGGTGCTGGCTATATGCTGTGGGACTGTCAAGGTGGACAGATTTAAGAGGAAAAAAGTTGCGGAAAGGCCACCGTCAGGTCTTGAATTAGCACAGAAATACAGTGTCCTATTTGATCACACTCTATAAAACCAGTTCATTTCAAGGTGAACTTCAGGCCTTTATTGTAGATGCTAGACAATGGGGTTTATTATGCAAGAGGTCACAGGATCTACTTTACAGGAATACTGACAGAGACAAATGTTTTGTACACATGACAGGGCAATTTTCTGCTCTAGATTTGGTTACAAGGTAACTCCCCATAACCACCACTTCTCTGGTCAAAAGAATGGCACATCAAAGCATGAACAGATAGCTTAACAAATCCAATTCACTGAAAGCAGTAACTCGAAAGAAGGCCACTGGGCTAAGCGTGCACTACTTAATGAACTCATTATCTTGGCAAATCTTCAGAAGTTTCTGAGAAAATATTTAGGTATTTTTCAAAAGTCTTAATAGTCAGTACTTTCATCCCTTATATAATAGGAAATAAAAAATGAGGTCAAACAAAAAAGAACTTTTGCAAAGCTCTCTCCAAAATGCGTGTCACTTGCTGGCCAAAGAAGTTTGGACAGTCCCTTCCCCACTTTGTGTGCCTGCATCCTCGCATTCCCATGGTTAGAAATGCCAGGCTGCCACCCAAGCTCTCTTGGGGTGTTTTCAGGATAGAAAGCAAGCAGTCATCGGTATCTCAAAAAGTAACAAGCTCTTCAATGTCACTTGAATTATTCAACTTAGCAGATTAATGTAAGTTCTTTGATTGAAAATTTAACCTATCTCTGAATGATCCCATTGTCTTCTTCACCTGCCTCTAGATTGTCAGTCATCACCAGCTCATTGATGACTTACACTTTTGCTGTGCATTTGCAATGTCCAGCCTTGCTATAGATTGTGTTTCAAGGGGTTAACACTGAAATAAAGAGCTGCTTCTTAATGCATTTGCCATAACACCACTTTTAAGGGGTAGTTCCTCATGTAGAGTACACAACAATACTGCTGTTGGTAGCAGTTAATTAAGGACATTTTGCACCACCTGAGCATTCATCACCTAAACCTCCACATTATCCAGGAGCTACACAGGTGAAGTTTCAGGTATTGCTGCCAACCTATTGCTACTGTTGTGGTTTTAGGCAACCGGTTAAGTCAGATCTCCACACTGTGATGAGGACGGTGGGCCTATGAGGGTGGAGGGCCTTTCTGTTTTTTAAACTATGCTTCCTCCAAAAAACATTTAATTATATTGGTATGAATCTTCATCACAATATAAGACCTGAAAAAACACAAAGTTGTGGTCTTCGCTTTCCTAATGCACTGAAGATTGCTCACCTAAGGGCAGGGACAAACCACGTCCTGTTCATTCTGTCCTGAGGAAATGCAGTGCAGATGCAGTACGAATTTGTCAGTTCATTTTGTATTTTGATCATTAGCTTGTGTAAATATACCCAGTGACTGTTTCATAGATGCTTTAGGCAACTGACCTAGCTGTATTTCTTTACTAAATCAGGCCCCTTTTCAGATTCTGTGGTAATACTCCCACTGATTTAACGTCTACATTTTCATTTTGATGGTGAAAGCCATCTTGAAGAAAAGGTGCAGCATTTCATAGCACGTGCATGTAAAAGGAACCTAGTCCTGGTCAGTTTGCTACTACTTCACAGAAGTTGTACACTTGGGAAGTCCTTGGTAATTTGCACTTGGTTAGTACAAATGGAATGAACTTCCTCTTAACACACCAGCAACTCAACCTCAGCCCTGCTTTGAGCTTCCTGTTACAAACCTAGAAGCACAGGTGTCAGTCTATTAAGTTCAACAGGTCAATCTGTCTTCAAGTGGCATTGCTGCTGAAGTGACCAGAAATGTCTCCTTTTAGTTTATCTGATAGGCTCAACTCAGGCTCCTCTAGATGCATTCTAGAAGAACAGACTATTTTTTTGTTTTTTTCAAATTGCCCTATATTATTATCTAAACTTCTACAGAACTGTAGAAGCGATACAGGATGGGAAAAGGAGCTGGATTCCATTGTGAACAACTCACAGGCATGGCCCAAAACTCCCAATTAGAAAATCATCACAAATGACAGGTGGACTGAAGTGTCTAATAGCCCGGACTGGTTTTGTATCTTAGCAAGTGCTGTTTCTAACTGTTCCACTTTTAATTTGCCTTAGATTAAGGCAAATCAAATTCAGTGCACATGTAAGAAAATCTATGTACAAAACTATGCAGCAATTCTTTCTTCTAACCCTACCTATAGTTTAGAGCCCTACTACTTTTCTTTCCTGCTTCAACTATATTAAGTAAGATGCGCAGTCAGTCCTGGAGCTGGAAAAATGAGGCCTGTAGGTGTGGACTCTTTCAGTGTCCAGACACATACTAACATGACAGTCTGTCTTCATCATCATTATTATTTCTGTTAACATCGAATACAGGTATCTCAGTTCCTGTCCCACACTGATGTTAAGCATGGAGAAGCACATGGGGAGGATACCACATTGTATGAACAGGTTGGGGGTATTTCTGGTTGCAAATGAAGTAACGGGACCAATTCAAGTTTCACAGACTGCTTAAATCTTGACCACAAAGTGTTTTAGATACTAGTGGTACTGTGCAGCAGGAACGATTTCTACATGTCAAATCTAAGCAAGTCTGATGGTAAATTGTCCCACCGTTGCCTTTGTGCAGTCCAGTAACTGTTTGAAGTTACTTGCAAGCACATGTGTTATTTGAAATACACCTGACTACGTGTGCAAAGTAAGCAGTCAGGTGAAGGTTGACTAGAAGATCACTACAATGATAAATATGCAGACGGCTTCAAAAATTTGCTCTTGTCCTCAGTCTGCCCCATAGTAAAAAGATGAACTTAGTTCCACAAACTGAGCAGTAATAAGTAATAATAGGCAAGATGGGGGAGGGGAGGGGGAAAAAGAAAGAGTGGACTTAATGAAGGAACTTGCCTCTTTTGGTGGGCTTCCAGGTTACCACCTACAGCATGGATGCAAGGATGCATGGATGCAGTCAGCAAGGATGCCTTGAGTAAGAAATAATGTCTCGCTGCTCTTAAAATATATTACTTTCCACAGTGCTAAGTAGGTATTTGCCATTGTTTCATACTTATACTAGCAATCATACTTCTAGAGGGAAAAGTATGGAACATCAGACACCTGATAGTAACTTCACTTAAGGTGCTGACAGATTACAACCTTGATCTGACAGTCTCTGAAACATAGGGAAGCATTTAAGCTATGAAGAAGCTAGAAATAAGCAGCCATATAATAAAAAATTGAAACTGCAACCAAAACTGGGTGGACACATGGAAGCTGGTATTTAAAGTTTATTGAGTATGTCACAGCATATACTTTGGTCCCCAAATACAAGAAATTGGATGTTATCTCCCTTTAAATGAATTCTTCTATTCCCTTTTCTGTCCACATCCTTTCAAATATGTGAAATCCGTATCATTACATATTTTTTCATGCTTTAAACAATTTTTTCTTTGTCTGTTTGCCTTATGCCCTGAAAGGCTGCAGCGCTTTTCACACAGATCTACTGCATGGCCTATGGAGGACAGCACTGGAGCAGTCAGTCCCTGCAGAACAAAGTTTGGTGGCTGCTGAAGCCCAACCTGCACACCCCGTTTCTCTGGGACAACCGGGCCCTGCTTTGTGTTTCAGTGTGAAACAGAGGTCCAAGGCAGGCAGGTCCCCAAATATATAAATGCAGCCTGATAAGTATCTTGCTCTTTTCCCATCATTGTTAATTACCAAGTTATTTGTGTGTAAACAGAAGCTTTTGATTTCCTAATCAGCCTCCTGCCCGATTCATTCAGAGATGTCACACACCAGAGTTTGACAGCACAATTAGTCACCATGGAAGCTATTGTGATGTCACAAACACTGAATTGTGGCATCATTGAATGAATCTGGCAGGAGAAGGATGTTGGTTACAAAGGAGAAGGCTTCTGTTTACACAATACCTTGGTAATCAGCAATGATGGGAAAGAGAATATAGAAAAAGAGAGCCTGGTAGTTTAATGAGCATTGATAAAACTGAAAATTTGTACAGGCTGTTAGAAGCGCCCATGTGGCATATTAAGCTGCGGAGATAAAGATTCTGTAATTTATACCTTAATTCTTCACCTTGTCCTATGTCCTCAGAACTGCAAGTATGTCACAGACATATGCAAACGAGTTTTTCATGTTAATTTTTTCACATATTTCTATATTAGGAGAGATACCAAATAAAACCATTAAATAATCAGGATGTCCTAGGATTATTTTTTTTTTTGAGTGCTATTCTGTAGAGCAGTGAATTTATCTGTGTTTAACAGTACTGGTTTAGGGTATTACATTTCCAGCAAATTGTTTCCTTTTTTTTTTATTTGAAAGGGCTCTGAATTACATTTTTAGACATAAAAAAACCTCTGTTAGCTACAGATAGCATTCACAATTGGTGATCACAGCTTACGATTTGTCTTCCTCTATTTTCTAGAAAAAATTCCCCATGAAGTGTATCGACTAATACTCCAAATGCTACACTTTCTAAAGCGTTATTGTATGCTACACGGTTATAGATAGCGTATCTGAGCGATACGCAGTTGCAAGCTGCACAGCAGAACCCTGCAACTAATCAGTGCCACAAAATCGCAGGAAAAGCAAGACTGAATAACATGAGATCCTTCCAGGTACTGTAATTAAACCAATTCATGGTGTTATTTAATTCCCCACAGTTCTTCCTCTTGCTGCCTTCTCGAAACTGTAACCATGACACCTTAATTTCAATCAGGTGGAGGAGCTGCTGCCTGGAGAGCAGATGCCACCGCTGGTCCAGGAATTGCCCATGGATCCGCCGGTGGTGCCACCATTTTTTCCCTGCCTGAAGTCAAGTTTAGCCAACCCCCTCCCCCACCTCAGCATGTCTAGCTTTCATAAGCATTACTGTAGGTATGCAAAGCTGAGTCTGTTCACCCAGGTCTCCCAGCTGGTGATGAGCTGAGCTGTTTCACAGGACCAGTACTCTAAGGATCAAGCTTAATTTGCCTAAGCTGTTTATTTGCAATAGCTTCAGACACAGCAAGGTAGCAACAGAGCGCTAGCGTGAAGATTAGACAATTATTTTTCTTTTTTATAATAAAAAAAAACAGAGGATGGGAAATAAGAGAAGGACTTAAAATGGCTTAAATGCTTAACACATCAAATTGTAATACACAAAAAGCACGTATGTGACTTCAGCTAATTGTACAAATAAAAGCAGTGGAAAGAAAACATTCCAGCTGGAAGCACATTAATACGAATTACACATATTTTATGTTCCCAGGTAACCATGCCACCCCTTTGACCATTCCCTACCTAATCCTAGGTGAGGGTGATGCTCCACTAGAGTCCAGCTGTTATCATCCACACAATGACTTTTGTAAACGAGCAGCTGACAGAGGTCCCTGGCTGTCATGTCTGCTAGAATCTCGACCACTTTGCTTGTTCCATCTTCACTAAAGACTTTTACATCCTGCAACATAAAGGGTACACTTACAGATCAACAGCTCTGAACACAGGCAAACCACACAGCTACTGCAGAAAAGCATCTTCTTGGCGTGACGGTTCCAAGCACCTTGGCAGCCAGGACAAATGACATGGATGATTCACTTTATAACACTTTCTCTTGATGCCCCCTTGCCCTATTTCCCCTCCCCTCCTCCCCAACACCTCCCTGCACTAAACAAAGATTCAGCAGGGTTAATATGACCACATCCACAGAAAAAGCGAAGAGAGCAGGTTCTGTATAAAGCTGTGTAAGGTAAGCAAACGTGAAACAATATCGAGAGAGTACTTTGGCAACCGTGGGTGAGAGAAATAACATCCAAACACACACAATTTTCTTTGCGATCCTGTCAGAGGCCTCCGAACATTTACGGAGGAGCAAGTCAAGACCCCTAAGATTAAAAATGGCTCTCTTGTTCCCTCCTAACTTTTGATTGTTTCACTTGGGGAAGTCCCACTTGCAGTTCGCCGGCGGATCGATTAGCTAGCACAGTCCACACATTTCTTTCACTGCCCCGAGTTCTCTTTTGATCCTCGCTTGAAAGTAGTTCGAAACCGAATGTGCGTAAGTTGCTCATCCTAAATATTAATGGAGATGAGAGAACAAGTCAGGAACCTTCTCCCCACCTCTCGATTTATAGAGATGCTTCCCTCTTTGCATTGTTCTGCTCAAGCGAGAGGCACTTGCCGCAAAATTATTTCTCCGGGAGAACGTGCAGGTCCGAGATTTCAACCAACTCTGCGTTTAAAACGCTCCACATCCTAACAAGGGAAGGTGAACCGAACAAAAACCTGGAGGGTAATTTGATATGGAAAATCTTACCTCAACGGCACGTAAAAGGCAGCAGTCGGAAGAACAAGATGGCATTTTAAACAGAGGTTGCCTCTTGAGAGAGTTTGTCCTCTGCCTCCGCCGGCCCTTTGTAGCCTACGGCTGGGCGCCCGGGGTGCCGCGGCGACAGGGGACGGCGGTACCCTACCTGTCACGTAGCCCCTGCTATGGGGACTGTTTCTGGGGAGGGAAACAACTCTGCCAGAGCTCCACTCAAAGGGTTACACGCAATCTTTGCGGTAGTGAATCAAACCACACCGTGTAGACCAATCCTAGCCCTCCCTCCGACTGATGTAATCATTTCCCACACACTATCAGACTTCCAAAT
>NW_010309290.1:0-29643 GCF_000700745.2 Antrostomus carolinensis
CCCAAAATTATTCCTCTCCATCCAACTACAAAGAATTCCACGCAATTTCCCTAGAAATATGCTGAGCCCATTTCTTCTCCTTTTGAGATGAAAGAAATTCTAAAGGTATTACCTATGTGTCATAACATCAAACTTGGAAAATATGAAAATCACTGACTCCAATTAAATCAATTGAAGGAATAATGCATGCAACAAGATATGTTGTATAACTAACACCTCGCTCTAAGCGGGTATATATACGGACCTACAACGCCGATATTTCATTCGCTTCTCTCGAGCTACTCCCCTCGGTGAACCAGGTAAGTCAATATTGACTTTACTCTTTAATATACGTATATTTTTGGGTATATATGTCAATGTGTTTGTATAAATATTTGTACCTGTGTGTGTGGACATATATATATAAAAAAGTATATGTATGTACGTATATATGACATAAAATATGTATGTATAGATGTTCTGTAAGCAATTTCTTGTCATTTTGGAGCTAAACCCAAACACAAAATTCTCTGCAACGTCAAGGAATTTCTTCACTTGAACTTTTTTTTTCTTGCTCTTCCTTCTGTTTATTTACCACTAGGCTTCCACACTGGAAATTTGAAATTTACTGCAACAATTTTGAAGTCAGAAGTAATTTCCAGTTCCAGGTTATTTTTATTAGGTGTTGGGAATTCAGATCCCTAGATAAAAAAACTTTATGAAATATTTACTACTTTAAGTAGACATCCTGGAAGGAAATTCCTCCATTTCCTTTGCATTCTTTAAGTCTATCCCACACTGAGTGGCTCCCAGCACTAAGGGAGGTAAGGGGATGCATGTGATGGGCTGTTGGTCTCATCTGAATAAGCATCAGTATTGAAACTGGCATATTTTTCCTTAATTTATTCAAATTTCTCTAACTTCTGAGCTGGCAAAGTTCAGTTCTGAGTTGATCAAACCCATATTTTTCTATATGTAGTCGTTTTCTAAAGTTGAGGGGGAAAAACAAACAGAAAAGTTGTTTGGGATTCAGAAGATGGACCTGCAGAAGGGAGCAAATTGCATTTCCTCAGCTCTGTCCAAGCTTTCAGCCTTTCCTTCTGCTGTCAGCAGTCCATAACCTCACCTCACTTCTGTGTGTGTGTTTCAGGTTTACCTGCATCAACCAACAATGACTTTCTACAGGGATTTCTGTGACGATGGGTGCTACTCACCTTATGGCTTTGAAGACCTCTATGGTTTTGGGGGCCTGAATGGCTACCGATTTGGCAGCCCATATGGCTTCTTCCAGGACCAGTATCGATTTGTGAACCCATATGGCTTCAGAAGCTTTGGGAACCTGTATGGGAACAGAGGCTTCGGTGGCTATTATGGGTTTGGGGACTTCAACAGATTTGGGTACGGCTACCCCTTCTTTTCTCGTTTCGGCAATAGATACAATTAATGAAACTGCTATCCATGCTGAACCAGCAGAGATGGCAACCAAGATATGAAATGCAGGACACGGATTCATGGCTAAGATTTTGGTGCTGAGAAACGCCAAGCACCCAATGCCCTCTGGCTGAGTTCAGTGGGACACGTGGGTGTCAGGCTGTGTAAGACTACCCCATGCATAACCTTCTCTAATATCTCCTGTTTCTTCAACTATTACTCTAAAGGGCAACTTGAATTTACAGCAAGTACTGAGGCATCTTTACAGCGTGTTGAGGGAGTAAAGCAAGACTTTCAGGTGTGAGTAAAGTGCCTTTAAGTTCATTTACAGCCACTTTGTATTGCCATAGTAATAGGAGTTTCTACAGCCACCATGAACAAGTCCACCTTGTTCAGCTATAAACTTCACCAAAAATAATATCTAGTAGAGAAGCTTCTGTTACATATCCATGCTGTGCCTCATCTGGCAGTGAACATGACTTACAAGCAATTCTGCGAGCAAGAAACACGTCTGGACTGTCAAACTCCACCTTTGCCACAAGAAGAGAACATCATCCAGCACTGAACACGCTCTGCTTGCTGAAGACCCTTTTGTAAAACTGAAAACTTCTTCTGTTTCTCACTGTTTCTCATTTTCATTAAAATTACTTTGCTTAATCGTATCACATGTCCAGTCTTCTCCCTTTGTCTGTCCTCGTATGACACTGTAAAGGGACCAGCAGCTCTGCCACTTTAACCAACCATACAGTAAGAGGGAGGTCTAGGCTCCAGATGTGAGGGAGTAGCACCACATCTCCATCTGAAATGCTCCAACCTCCACTCATTTCCCAGAGTAGGAAGAAGTTCTACCTCATTTTAACTAATCTGTAATCCTGGGTTGACACGAATACTTCCCCAGAAAAGGGCATCACCTGAGTGTCTATATTACCAAACACATACTTCCAGGAGCAAGCTGGGTTTCATGCTTGAAAAAAGTAACTTTCAAAAGCAAGAGACTGAGTGGAAGTCTCATAGTCTGCCAAGGAAAGACAGCAATGGCACTCAAGGTTAAAGACACCTAAGAGAAAAGACCAAAGGCAACCAAGCTCTGACCATTTGCTGGAGAGATCAACTCCTTTGCAAACTGAACAGCCAGGTTCTTCAGGGAGTTCCTGTCAGCCTCTACCATGTAATTTTAGGAGATTGAATAGTCTTGATTTAGATTTAAAATATTAAAGATTATAATCTGGCACAGAAAAAGGTGGCTCAACAAGCATAGCCTAGACAAAACTGCATGGATCCCATGCAAGCCCAGTTATACATCAAAGACATCACCAGGAGTCAAAAACCTTGTTGCAGAAGCAACTGTGAGGGGGCACCTCCAGGCTGATTTTCAAGAGACAGCCTACATGGCTACCCCTTCTCTTCTCATGGTGGCCACCTGCACAACCATTTCCTCAGCTGACAGAGCAAAGTGAAGGAAAAGGTCAAGAAAATAACTAGTGGAGCAGATTGGAGAAGCACTTTCAGAGGCAGAAAACCATCAATAGTTAGCAGAATAGTCCCCAAACTGTAAATGCTATTCCTCCAGTCCAGAGTCCATCTCCTTACTTCCATGTCATTGCTTCAACTCAAACCATTTGACCTCGAACTGGACTGTAGCAGAAGACAAGCTCCACAGATCCATTTCTTTGTCTGGAAAGAAGCAGCCACCAGCCAAAAGATAGGTCTGGTCTGCTGCTTTGTTGTTCCGAGCTCACTACTTTGTGTCCTAGTTTGTGAGCAAGACAGAGTCAGATCAGGATGCCACAGGAAGAGGGTAAGGGCAGCAACCTCCACCCTAGCCTCCTAGCAGGGCATGTCGGCAGTAAACCAACACAACCCTTTGAAATTGGTAAAGCTATTAAGACATCTTTTGTAATCCTTCTTCTAGCTGCTGTCAGCAGCAAAAAGGGTTGGGTTCCCTAGGGAAGAATATTAAGAAATGATAGAGTGTCCCACCACAATAAATTCTGTTTATCTCCTTGGATGTCCTCTGGCACACAAGGCTTTACCCACCTGCATGTATCATGCAGATGGGTTTATTTAGAGATGAACAAGAAGAGGTAAAGAATAAAACACAGAAAGTCAAAGATCTGGGTGAAATTCTCAGCCTGCCCATAGTCCTTTGGTCCCAACATCAAGTCCCTCTCCAGGTTTACCAATGCAGCAGTATTTACGGTGTTTCTTCCCTTCACCACATCCCACTCATTCCCAGAGGAACTATCTCTTCTGACAGCAGGTACAATCATCACCCAATGCCTGGGGAACATGGCCCACAGGCTGTAATTGTCTGCCAACCCCAGCCTTCCTAGACCTGTCACTTCCTTCCACCACATTGCCTCAGAGCTGCCTGGGCACCACCTCGTTTCCCTTTTTGGTTTGAAGATTCCACAATTCTAAGTTGTGACTCCAGCTTGGTGCACAGCACTGAGGTTGCCCCAATGCACCTTGCTACTGATTCCCAGCTAAGAAACCTCAACCATCCCTTCCTCTTCCCTCACTCCATGCATCCAGCGCACAGCCAGGATCTCCTGCTCTGCTGCAGGTCAGCCTTATGCAAACACTGAAGCCCAATCACCACACAAGGAGAGAAACCAATTTCTCACCCCAGGTGCCCCTACCACATGGCTCTGAACCTTTAAGTTACCAAACAAGCACTGGATCATTTTATTACCTATTCATTCAAGAACATCAGGGTGACTCAAGAAGCCCCAAATCATTGTAGAATTGGAGTCCAAACCATTCCCCAGCTCTCCAAGCATCAGTCAATAACACTGATGCTCATTTCTCATGGGTCCATCCTAATATCTCAGGAAGCTCCGAATTTCTCAAACAGCCATGCGTGTGTGAAGAGCATTTTCCCTGTTTCATGGGGTTTTATACCCTGAGGCTTCAGAAAAGTTGGATGATTAGAGGAACTTTGTGCCTGACTATGAGACATTATCATCATAGATGACAGAGGGTTAATTTAGCTAACAGAAAACTAACTCCTATAATTTCATTTGAAGTTCTGAATGCCAGTCTGAAGCAGGATGTATTTACTGCATACATGTGGCAAATTACCAATTTAAATGCACCTTGAGAACAACCCACACCAGGCATGCTGCAGGATGTGCCTCCAGCACAAAGATTCACTACAAGAGCAAGAATCATTTTGAAAGAGTAAATTTATCCCAAATGAGAAATTGGGCCCCTGACTATTGCACAAACCAGATGAGAACATTTCAAAATATTTCTTAAAGGGTGCAAATATTACAATAAAACCTTTAAAGAGAAGGGAAAGTGGACCACAGCATCAGAAAATACTAGAAACAATGAGAAAAATAATAAGAATTTGAAAATTCACCATAATTAGATGAATATTCTTATCTCCTAATGCAATCATGAACCTAGGAGACATTAACAAATGCTACTACTACCTTAAAATTACATTGGTAGCTTCTTAGTAAGATGCTCAATATCTTTAGTCCTCTCAAAGCCTCAGAGCAAGTCACATGAGTAGCCTTTATAACAAAATCAATAAAAGTTGAATTATAAATAGGTCCCTAGAAATCCACTGGCAAAATTTCCTAATTTTCCTGCCAGTTGGTGTTTTGTGGTCACTGCAAGTCTCAGCTTATTCTATCGAAAGTGCAACTTGAGAGGCCTCAATAATAAACTTCAGTTCATTTCCAAACATACCATTAGCATAACAATAAAGAATCCTTCCTCTGGCTTTTGAGGTTTTGGGGGATTTCTTTTTTGTATGGAAGAATTTATGTGGTCTGCAAGAATCTGGTTTAATCACCTCGTCTAAGGCTCACCAACAGTCAATTACACACTATTAGAATGCCTGGTCAACCCTGTTTTCCTTACACATAAGGATAATAATTCTCCAAAGAGTGACTTCTATGAAATAACCCAGCATTTTCACATCAGCTTGAAATACTAAATTCTATTGTTTCTGTAACAAATTGTTAATACGCTACTTAACATTTCAAACACACACAGCAGCACGGAAAGCTTGACAAATGTTTATTATCAATATATTCCTGAAGAAATTCAAAATTTTATGAAAGAACATCACCATCCATTTGCACGTGCGCAGGTTACATTGTTGTAAAACATTGAGCAGAGCAGTAAAGCCAGAAATTTCATTTTTACACTCAAAAATAGCTGTTCTTACATAAGACTTGGGTTGAGATTCTTCTTACTAATAGCAATGCACCTCTGCTCTGATGTATTGTCATTGCCTAGATGGGGAGGTTGAGCCTGAGGACATCAGGTAACACACATTGTGCCCAAAAAAAAGCCAATATTGAGGAAAGAGCAAGACCAGGACCAATGAAAGCAAAGATGGACAGCAGTTTCATGAAGGGACAACTACAGCAGAGAGGTTCCTGGTGAAAAGAAGATGCAGACACACAACCCACTGCCAGATCTCTCAGGAATATCCTTGTCCTGAAGCAGATCGATAGGATCAGTTGGGTGCAGCAGGACAAAGACACCTGAATTAGGAGGAGCAGAAGGGAAGGCACGCACGCGTAGAGGCCAATAACATGTTGCAACACCACGTTTAATGAGAAAGAAGCAGATTATACAGAGGCAGGATTATATAGTACAGATTACAAATTACCCACAGCCTGTGGTTTGATGCAAGGTGATTCATGTAATAACTGATGTTGCTTCCCCTGTTGCAGTTGTGCTGATGCTCAGCCCTGATCACAGCAAGATGCGTACAGCACAGAAACAGACCACAGGCTGGTTGACTCCACCAACCTTCTTTTATACATCAGCAGACATAGAAAGCACCTACAAAGGGATGTGAAATTTATCTCACATCTGATCCTTTTGACAAAATGACACCTACAAGCCCCCAAGAAATAAGCAATATAGTCCAATAGCATCAAGAACAGAGCACTTTAAAAGGCATTAGAAAATGAAAATCAGGAAGGGTCACCCAAGAAGGATGTAAATGGATTTTTCAGAAGATCTGAGCATCTACAGATGCTTTTAATGGCAACACCAAATGCTTAACCCTTCCTAAATGCCATGCCCTGGAGCTCAACCACATATCTACATCCTGCTTGTCATCTCCTGGGCATTCTTCTTTCAGCAGCAACTGGCAACTAGGTTTAGCATGGTCTACAGCTTCCAATTGGGTATCCCCGTCCCCATTTGGCACCACCGTAAACCTGTGACCCGCCAGGAACATGGGCAGCATTAAAGCCAGCTCCAACTTCAGGGGCTCCTGCAGATCCGATGACACTCTGCTGTGGGAAGGTGCTGAGGATGGGTCCAGGGAAGGTCACAACCACCGGCGGAGGGTAGATCACCACCTTGGAGTCAGGACACTGCCGGACACAGGGCTCGTTGCAGCTCTCAGCAATGGGCTGTGGCACAGCCACCCCACATGGGGAGGCGTTGCCATCAATGCATGGGTTTAGAGTGTGCACCATTTTTGAGGGATGGTTTATCTGAAGCACAAGGGAAGAGTATAAAAATAAGGCACAAATTCTTACAAGTTCCACAATCAAAAATTCTAATAAAAGACTACCAACAGGCTAGAGGGAAAAGCAGGATTTTCATAGCTCACTTGCTAGAAGACACCTGTAATTCTTGTCTTGAACACAAGAACATCTGGAAATGAGCTTTCATGAAAAAATACTTGGAGCTCATCAACCAGATCTGCAGTTACCAAAGCTGAACAGTCACAAATTTATTCTTTCAGATCAAGAAAACCTCAGATTGATATCAAAATATTTGCACGCGATTCACCCTAATCTTAAAACTACAAACAAAAGCTTTGCTAGGAAGAGGAATTCAGATGAAACTTACCTACTTCACAAGAGGAATAAGACAAGAGAAATGGTGGTACAAGATCTGATGGCGAGCACTTTTATACTCGCCCTCAGACTACCCAAAGCATGAATCACCCGCGTGCATAACATCCTAATCGATTACTAAACACATTTCTTTCAAGACTTAACTTTCTTAATGAATGTCAATTGTCCCAAATAAATCGCTCATCATAATTGCAAGCTTGTCCTTCTACCCCATGTGACCTGTACTTTACTGCCTTCCAATCTCTGCTATTTCAAAACTTTATATAGAGGGGATATTCTGCCTCTGCATGTTAAAGACAAAAATGTTTATATGGTTCGTGCTTGATGTCCTCCATGGACTTGTTCTTGGGCAGGTGGTAAATGGCCACTTGCTTGGAAGAAAATATATTTGACTCAATCCAAGAAGACTTGCAAAAGAGAGAGATTAATCTGTGGTTTTGGTTTAAGGGTAGCCAGGATCATGATTGTGTGATGAAATTAGGTTAATACAAAGCCTGGTCAAAGCTCTAGCACAGTGAATTTTATATAGAGTTATAGATCCAAATAAGTCAGTGCAGCTTTTCCAGACACCAAGCATTGCATTTCTTTAAACACACAAGCTTTAAAAATAATTTTAAAAATATAAGGTCATATTTTATATGGAATTAAATGCTCCCTACTGTGAAGTTATAAATCACAACCTGGTGAGGGGAATAGCAAAAAGACAATAAATAGGGTGTGGCTTTAAGCAAAAACCTTGTCAAGCATTTTTTCCACCGAGTCGCTTCTTCAATAAAAGGGCATCTAAAGCTATTATAATAATGACCCATGTAGCACACGTAGAACAAGTGGAAGATGCCTTTTGCAATCCCAATTGCTGATGAATTGCAAGTGCCACCACCATGGGGTTATCATCCACATTAAACAGTGGCATGAGGAGGAGATTTTTTGACACTCAGCAGTAGAGTCAGCAAGAGATGTCAAGGATGTCAACGCCATGTGCCAACAGAGACACTCCCACCAGGGACCATAGAGTGTAGCAACTTGTCCATTCTGATTTAGACTTCATCTTACTTAAAAACAAAAATATTTTGTTACGTTTGTAGTAATAGAGAGGATTTGATTGGTCTGTTCTATTATACAAAACCTCATCTCAAAGCCCTCTCCCTTTCTCCCCACAGCATGTTCTTGCAAGATAAAGTCTTCCTTTGGTGGAGTTAGAAGCAGATGTGGTCACACTGTAGAACAAAGTCTTCCCCTTTCAAGGAACTTCAAGATAATAAATGTCATAAAAAAGGCAGAAAAAATGACTTTGAAAGGCAGGACTAGACCTCATCACATTATACACTACTGTGGAGTAGAAACCTTCATCAAGATTTCCACAACAATGGGAAATGGCTGAGATGCGTTCCTCCTTTAATTGCATACTGAGATTTATCTTTGTCATGTCATGATGCTTGGGGATGACATAAGGTATTTGTAACTCCTTCAGAAAACTAGCTCTGCCTTTTCTATAATTGAAGATAACCAGGTGAATTGCAACATATATCTTTATCTCAGCTTAGACTGGGTAGGCAATTTATCCCTAAAGTAATTCCTCAAAAACATTTGAATTGGATGGATTTGGAGACAAAATTTTAGTAGGACCTGTAGCAATAGGACAGGGGGTGGTGGTAATAACTAAAAGAGGGGAGATTTAGATTTGATAAAGAAGAAATTTTTTATGATGAGGGTGGTGAGACACTGGCCCAGGTTGCCCAGAGAGTTGGCAGAAGCCCCATGCCTGGAAACATTCAAGGTCAGGTTGGACGGGGCTCTGAGCAACCTGATCTGGTTGAAGATGTCCCTGTCACTGCAGGGGGGTTGGACTAGATGAGCTTGAAAGGTCCCTTCCAACCCAAACCAGTCTATGATTCTAAATATCTAATTACTATTTTCAAGTTAGCCAGCTGAAGATAAAACTAAACATTAAGTCTTATTTTAGAAATATATTAATATTTCTGACTTGAAAAGTCAAAGTCTTCAATCCAATGTAGAGTAATCCACACTGTTGGGATTCGTCTCCTTCTCTTGCAGACTAATTGGGGTTAGTGTCACTGCAGGGTCCATTTATCTCAACATAAAGGTTAACAACACTGACAGTAGGCACGCCAATGCTGTCTGAAAGCATTTTCAAAGCACATCGTAAAAGCTCATTAGTGTTCTACACAACTGATGTTGTAATATGTATTCTTTTTTTTTAACAAGAGTATTATGACTGCCAGAGAAGACAAGGAAATAAAAATGATGAGTCAACCTGTGAACCACAGCCAAAGCTCTGTGCCTAAAGAGTGCGTCCATAAGGAAGTAACGCAACAAAACAGTGCACGTGTCAGCTTAATTCACCAGTTAAAACAAGCTTAGGAATCAAATTCCAGCACCTTAAAAACTAGAGCCACTAAAAGACAAAAATCATCCATCAGGAGACAGAAAAAAACACCTGAGCTGCAGACAAGCCATCAGCACTTTCAAGCATTCAAAGTGCTGACAGGAAACATCTAGATTTAACTGAAATATTAAGATACTTCAAAAGACTTTAATAGTCCTCTATCTGTAAGGAAAGATGTGTAAAACCTTCAAGGACCAAGCTAGAGCTTGCCACAAGAGCAGGTGGCAAGCTCTGGATCTTTAGAGAGTCTGTCTGTCTCTTTAGAGACATCAATGGATGTCTCTCTAAAGACATCCATTTGATTATTCTGTTCAAAAGAAGCAGATAGATATCAACAATCAAATCTATCCCCAAGACCATGGAAACATCACAACAAATAGATTCATGAAGTTTAAAAACTAAAAAAACCCAAAAAAGTGTGTGGTTTAGTGTGAACACCACAGCAGGTGAGGCAGGAACCTTAGAAACAATTACATCTATTACATGTTGGCTTTGGTTAATCACAGAATGATTTGGGTTGGAAGGAACCTTAAAGATCACCCAGTTCCAACCCCCCTGCCATCAGCAGGGACACCTTCCACTAATAAGGACTTTGTGCCCAAAAAGGTGAGCTCTCCACCAGAAAATGTTTGACTAGGAAAATGTTTGAAAGTAATTTGAGACTCAGAACTTCATCCATTTCTCTTGGTTTCTCCTCCTCAAACCAGGTCTGAGTGAGCAGCTCGGTTGCTTTAGAACTACCTTCCACCAACCTTCTTTCCAGCCATAAAGAGCAGCCAAATGCAAAGCCTAATGAAAACAAGGAATGACTCTTTCTAAGTTTGAAGCCGTACGATGAGTAGCCAAGTGCCAAGCTTTGGGTACATCCCTCCCAACCTCACTTTACAAAGCCAGGCTCCTCAATGCCCCCAGTTGCCTACCTGCATCTAAACAAATGGGGCAATGAAGCTGGTGAAGGTTCTGGAGAGCAAGTCTTACAAGGAGCAGCTGAGGGAACTGAGGTTGTTTAGCCTGGAGGAGGATGAGGGGAGACCTTCTCACTCTCTACAACTACCTGAAAGGAGGGTGGATAGAGGTGGGAGTCAGTCTCTTCTCCCAGGTAAGAAGCGATAGAAAGAGAAGAAATGGCCTCAAGTTGTTCCAGGGGAGGTTTAGATTGGATCTGAGGAAAAACTTCTTCACACAAAGGGTGGTCAAGCATTGGAACAGGCTGCCTGGGGAGGTGGTGGAGTCACCTTTCCTGGTGGGATTTAAAAGATGGGTAGACAAGGTGCTAAGGGACATGGGTTAGAGGTGGAATTGGTAGTGTTGGGTTTATGGTTGGACTCAATGATCTTAAAGGTCTTTTCCAACCACTACAATTTGATGATTCTATGAAGAAAAGGGAAAATGGAGTAAGTATGAGCATTGTCCACTCCCCCCTGCTGCTTCTTAATGGTCAACCTGTTAAATGAAGCTTTAAGAGGAGAGGATTGATAGATTTCTTTACATAACTAATGAGGTCAGTGGAATAAAAGGAGGCTTTTACTTCTCCCATAAAGATTTAAAATTGAAAGGACCCACAGGGTGTGAGGTGCATTTCAGAGTATTTGGGGACAACAATATATTAATAATCACAAGCAATTAAAAGAATGACAGCCAACGAAAAAGTTGCATATGACTAAATTCTCTCCAGTGTCTAATTAGGATTTGATCTACAGCAGCTCAGGTTTTCCATGCAGTTTAAAAGTCTGTATAAAAACAAGTATTTCCAAGTTTTTAACCCAGTTCTGACTCTCTGCTGTGAGCTCGGTAAGTTATTTGCCTATTTCTATTCCTAACTAGCAAAATAGCCTTTTGGTGGTACTCAGAACTTGAATCTAGATCCTGCAGAAATCCTCTGACACTGTGAATTAAGGGAGTTGTTTCTTTTAAAGGTCCTTTCTTGGGTTTGGAGTTTTTTTTTTTATATAGGTATGGGCAGCTACAGGTTTTTACAGTTGAGCCCAAGATTTACAGAACCTCACCCAACGTGGATTGTGATGTTGTTCACGTCAATCTGGCCATTTAGGCACCCATATCTTTAATTTGCTTTGAAAAAAGTGAATTCTATATTGCTCCTATACTAGATTTTAGTAATTCAAGTCACTATTTCTGTTGACAGCTGACCTTTACCATCCTAAGCAGAGACTGATATAAATTACTTCTATTATATCACAGAAACTAATTTTTATCTGGAATAACCAAGTTTGGCTTCTGCACGTCCAAGACCCCTTTTATATCCACTTTTTGGGGAGGTTCTTTACAAAAACTAAGATTATCTACCCACTTTCAAAAATACAGCAGGAAAATCCTGATCCAATCCTGCCTGGTATTTCTTCTGTGTCCACAGTTAATTGTCAGCTGATGTCTTTGTAAATAATTCATGTTGATCTACAGTAGGTGGGACCTGACTCTTGAGAGCTTGTTCTTAGCATAGTCCTGTAGATCTGCAAAAGCAACTGTCACCAAGCTGCAAAGTACAGACGCCGTTTGCTAACGCTGAGGAAAGCTGATTTGCAGTCAGATTTTAAATTTTAATTAGGAAATCTAAGATCTCAGCACTTCTCCATGCTCAAATCACATCTTTGGAATGGACACATCCTGTCTTCCAAGTATGACAGAGACAGTCCCACAGCTAGGCAATACCTCTTCCCAGCAGCTGGGACACATCCTGTACTCTCTTGCCTTCAAGGCAGACCATCTCCATGCCAGGAGCAACTCAGCCCTGGCCATACAAGATGCTCCAGAAGGTAAATCAGGCAGCTGAGGTGTAGACATGAGCAGACACCTCTTTAATTCTTGCAGCCCTTTGGTCCCCAGCTTTTAGCAGAGCAAACTCAAAGAAAGAGCAAGAAACAGCAGAATACAGAGTAAAATTACACAACTACATCCTGAGCTGCAGAAAGTAATAGTTGACCTTTTCTACTCAAACTACACAACTACATCCTGAGATGCAGAGAGTAACGGTCAACTTTTTCTACTCAAAATAACCAAATACATCCTCCCTGAAATGTAGAGAGTAACAGTTGACCTTTTTCTACTCAAAATAACCAAATACATCCTGAGATGCAAAGAGTAACAGTTGACTTATTCTACTCAAACTACACAACTACATCCTGAGATGTAGAGAGTAATATCTGACTTTTTCTACTCAAACTACACAACTGCATCCTGAGATTTAGAGAGTAATATTTGACGTTTTCTACTCAAACTACCCAACTACATCCTGAGATGCAAAGTGTAGTTTGAGTAGAAAAAGTCAACTATTACTCTTTGCATCTCAGGAGGTAGTTGTGTAGTTTGAGTAGAAAAAATCAACTATTACTCAAGTACATCCTGAGATGCAGAGAGTAATAGCTGACTTTTTCTACTCATATGGGACACTGGCCTCTTGAGCCAGACTTTCAAAAGTCACTCTGTCCTTAATGAACACTTAAGCTTTTAAAAATAGAGTCCTGTCACATCACCCTGCCAATTACAAAGATAACAATCCTCTCTTCTGCAATTTAAATTAGCATTAAAAAGGGCAATACTTTCTTTTATTTTAACTAGTGCCGGCAGAAAGAAATTCCAGTTTCAACTGAAGCGTCTGGAAAGCAAATAAATGATAGTCCTCACTGCAAAAAGATGAGAACCTCAGCACTTATCCCAGCTACCCCATTGTCTCAGCAACTGAAGCACGCAAGTCACTTTGCAGCTATGTCTGTAGCTCCTCTTCTTCTGAGGATAATAGCTACCTGCTCCACACGACATCTGAAGCCATGAAAGAGATGGTTAGTTAAGTGCAACCCTGTGCAGTTCCTGCTATGGAGATGAAGATTGAGAGTTGGAGCAGCAAAGTCCAACAGCTGAAAGGCAACTTGTTAGATACAAGCAATGATCTGCAGGGAATTCTTGGGCTGCAGCCAGAGAAGTATGGCCAGCAGGTTGAGGGAGGGGATTCTGCCTCTCTACTCCTCTCTGGTGAGACCCCACATGCAGTGCTGGAGCACCTCTGCTGTGAGGACAGGCTGAGAGAGTTGGGGCTGTTCAGCCTGGAGAAGAGAAGGATCCAGGGAGACCTTCTAGTGGCCTCCCAGTACCTGAAGGGGCTCCAGGAAGGCTGGGGAGGGACTTTGGCCAAGGGCAGGGAGTGACAGAACAAGGGGTGATGGCTTGAAAGTGGCAGAGGGGAGATGGAGATGAGATGTGAGGAAGAAATTGTTTGGTGTGAGGGTGGTGAGACAGTGTCCCAGGTTGGCCAGAGAAGCTGTGGCTGCTCCTCCCTGGAAGTGTTCTCGGCCAGGTTGGATGAGGCTTTGAGCAACCTGGTCTAGTGGAAGGTGTCCCTGCTGTTGGCAGGGGGGTTGGGACTGGATGAGCTTTAAGGTCCCTTCCAACCCAAACCATTTGATGACTCTATGATTAAGCCATTCACAAATGGAGGTGTTATGACCCCATCCACCAATAAATTCCAATTAAATTTCACCTAAACCATTTGCTGTGCATTTGTAAATTGTAGCCCAGCAATTCCTTGTGCTCCATCATGTGGCAAATGGATTCAGGGAGCCACAGCAAGGCAAATCCCAGGCAGGCACACACTCCTTCACAGCATAGCTTGGCACAAAATTCCCAAATTCCCAAGGATCCACAGTGCCACAAACACCCAACCAGAGCAACGCGTCCATATCACAAAAAGGCAGAGCAGAAATTATCAGGGGGGGAAAAAATAAATCACTGCAAATCTATCAGCCATGAGATGCATTGAAATGGATTCTCCTAAATATGCCACTCGTGACAAGGTTAGGCAGGTTACAGGACACCATATTCAGTTTGATTTGCACAGCAAGGAAGGATCTTTTAGAAGAACAAAAGGTTTGAAGCCCAAAATAGAGCAAGTAGACTGTCTTGGAGTTAAAAAAAAAAACCAACCACCACCTTAGAGCCAGAAGCTGTGAAGTGGCACAACTTCTCTGGAGTCAGCAGAGGTGAGGATGACTTACACCTGCTCCAGTTCTGCCTACTAGGAGAGAAATAATAAAGTTGTGTTCTCCACCAAGTAGCCAAAGGGCACACCTCTAATGTGGTGGCCTTCAAAGGAGGGTGAAGCTGGTTGGTGATATGCAGCATGGGGAACATTCTCCCATTCCTTCTCCTGGCTGCGACACTCCAGCTTGTGAATGCAGCACATCAGCAGACTGAGGTTACAGCAGCAACATCACCAAAGGAGCTTTCCTGCATCACTCATCAGGGTTTTTCACCCATATCTTCATGCTGCACTCAGCTTTCAGAGGTCCTCCATAGTCAGATGTTTCACTACTGTGCATTCATCTGGGGAACTTCTCTGTTTAAGAGCTCATCACTTCAGTTCATCACTCTCTCTACATCCCTACCCTGCCAACACTTCCCATTTGCCCACCTCTGCTGAGCTCCACCACTTCTGGACAACAGTATGACAATGAAAACACAGTTGATTTGTATTCAAATCCCAGTTTATCCCAACACATTTCCAGTCACAGTTAATGCAGTTTAGCTGTGCCCTCCTCTGGGCACTACCGGTTAACACAGTTCCTGGTTTTCACAAGGTCTTCAACAGCAATGAAATCATCAGCTGCTCTCTTGCAATAAGCCAAACTGCATTTTCTTCTGAAGCACAAACAGCAGCTCCTTCCCTTCTCAAGGACTTGGAATGGATTGAGGAACCTCAAGGTCAAGGACTCAATTCAGTGCTGAGAGCCCAGAACTGAGCAGCTGCCCAACAGAGACCAACAGCACACAGCTGCTCAGCACCCAAAATCCTGGGGGTTGGTGATAGGGGAGAGCAAACAAAAAGTTAAGATGTTGTTCTCCAAAATGTTAGGGAGGTGCTTTGATACCACAGAGAGATCACAAAGCAGGTAGAAACCTCTCAGACCTTCTTCCTGCAGCCTATAACCCAGGTATCAGGCAGGACTTTGCAAGCCAAGGATTTAACTCCTTGAGAAACTACATAAACAGCCAGGAGAGCAAAACAAGAGCTAGAGCAACCCCAAGACTGTTCCAGTTAGAGATAACAGCAGTAAAGCACAGTCCTCCATAACAGCACACAGCTTCAAATCATCCAAAACCATTTTTCAACCCAGCTCTTGATACAGAAATTCAGTACCTGAGGTGGTCTCAGAGCAGAGCTGGCTACAGACTTGCAGGTTCTTCTTCACTCCTAAGTGTTTTGCTTGGAGAAGTTTCCCTCTTGCTTAGAAAGGCAACACTGAAGGGGTATTCAGTAGAGAAACAGCTTGCAGATAAATAAACTGATACAAATATGAAGTCCTTCCCAGAAAAGAAGTCAAAGAAGAGTTTTCTTCACCATTCCACCAGTACAATTACCTACAATCTCAATCTAGTACAAAGAAGAACAGTAAAGAGCTTTCCGCTGCACTTGGGGCAAGTTTTCCTCTTCTTAAGCTTCAGTTATCTCTACCAGGTTCATAATATTAGCTCAAATAACCCCTACACTAAGAGGTCCCTCAAAAGACCTCCTGCACCAGAAAGCCAAAAGGCTCAAGATGAGACTGTTATATTGAGTGGGTGCCTGGGTCACTGGCTAACAAACATGGGGCAGCTGAGGGCAGTCTGGCTCCAAGCAGATGTAAAAGGGACGTGGGATGGGGCAGAAGTTGGTTTCTGTATGTTAGTATGTATTATTCTTCACTGTCAGGGTGGTGAGATACTGGCCCAGGTTGCCCAGAGAAGCTGTGGCTGCTCCTCCTTGGAAGTGTTGAAGGCCAGGTTGGATGAGGCTTTGAGCAACCTGGTCTAGTGGAAGGTGTCCCTGCTGCTGGCAGGGGGATTGGAACTAGATGAGCTTTAAGGTCCCTTCCAACCCAAACCATTCAATGTAGGTGGGGAGTGCTGGAGCAATAACATTTGTTACTGTTGGATTTACTTCTTGAAGGGCTTTTATTTCATGGGCAGATGCTCTGCGTAGGTTTTCCTTTTGGTTGTTGAAGTGAGAGTTGTGGTTGGGCTTTAGTAGCTTCTTGAGCCCTTTGGATGGTGTTGAAATAAGCCCTGTTGAATCTTTGATGTACTGGGTTTGGGGTCAGTTCTGTTGCTCTTTTCTCTCTAGCTTCGAAACATATTTACAACTCCTGCTACTTGAGAAGCTGTTTGCAAATCTAAAGCCCCATCTTAATATGAGGCTCTTTTCTCCTCAAAGCTTTTAGAAAATCAGAGAATCCCAGAAGTTATCTGAGTTAACAACAGGTTTGGGGGTTTTTTTCCCCTGTTGTGATGTTTCTGAGCAGGGCTACTGTGCTTTGAAAGACATCTCTTGGTTTCTCTAGCTGGTTTGGTTTTGGCTGGGATAGAGTTAATTTTCTTCTTAGTAGCTAGAATAGTGCTGTGGTTTTGGTTTCAGGTTGGGATTTGGTATGAGAAGTGGAATGGGAGAAATAAAAGCTGGCTGAGAAGAGCTTTTAGGGAAAGTCTGTTCATGTGATTCTTATAAATTCCTGATGTCTCTCTCTAGCAGTTGTGGGAATTTCTTCACTCTGTGGGTTTGAAAAGGTCTTGCTTTTTGAGGAAAAAAAAAAAAATGCTATAAAGTCTTCTTTAAAGCAAAGAGAATGAGGTAGATGGTCCTAGAGCACCATCCTGTGGCACTGTAGGTGCTGAGCTGGAGGAATGTCTTCTCTCCTGACTCAACCCCCCACATTAAAAAAAATTGCAGGTGTTTCTTGTAATTAGCTAATGCATAATCAGAGCTCAGCTGATCCTCAGCCCAGATATCGATGTGGATGCAAATCAGTGAGCAGTGAGACAGGCAGATGAGCTATTTGCACAATAAGTAGAAGGTCTGATGTTCTCCAGGGACTTCTGCAGGGCTCAGACCATGACTTGCAGTAAAAGAAGATCTATTTCACCTGCAGCTTTGTCAGGTTTTTTTTTTTGTTCTTCACTTTAAAGGGTGAATCTGAGGTGTTGCATAAGGTGATTCTGGCAGTTGAGGAATGAATGTGGGTGTGGGAAGACAAAGCAGCACAGGAATGATGTACCTTGCTGTTGAAATTGCAAGTTGCTGTGCTGATCACAAGCTTCTGGCTTGTCAGTCAGTGATAAAATGATGCAACTCTGGCCAGCAGCGGAGATGTTCCTAGCATTTTATTCCTGCTTTTCTACTTCTATGTGGTGGTACCGGTTTGCCCATGACTAAGTGAAGTGGTGGAGAAATGGGCCCAGCTTTAAAAGGAGTAAAGGTATTAAATGATAATTTTGGATGATGGTGAGAAACTGAAGGCTTCAGCTGTAGAAGGCTAAATAGTGCATTGCCCTTGGCTGTGGAGGTCACAGACCTTGGAAGACCCCTGTGCCAACTTCTTTCCACTCCTGAAGGACTTGTTATTTGACTTGAGATTCTGGGTATTTATACTTGGCTGTCCATGCCATTAGTTTCTGCATGTGCCTGTCTTATCATCACCCTGCTTATATCCCACGGGGACATCACCAGCAGCTGGAGGCTTTGAAAGGAGAAAATCCTGTCTCGTTGCTGCACTTGGTTGTGTGTATCAAGTCTTTTCACCGCAGGGATAGAATCATAGACTGGTTTGGGTTGGAAAGGACCTTTAAAACTCATCCAGTCCAACCCCTCTGCAGTGACAAGGACATCTTCAACCAGATCAGGTTGCTCAGAGCCTCGTCCTACCTGACCTTGAATGTTTGGAGGGGTGGGGCTTCTACCACCTCTCTGGACAAACTCTAGCCTCATTGTAAAAAAATTTCTTCCTTCTATCCAGTCTGAATCTCCCCTCTTGTAGTTTAAAACGATCACTCCTTGTCCTGTTGCTACAGACCCTGCTAAAAAGTCTGTCCCCATCTTTCTTCTAGGTCCTTTTCAAGTATTGAGAGGCTGCAATAAGGTCTCCCTGGAGCCTTCTCTTCTCCAGGCTGAACCACCCCAACTCTTCCAGCTTGTCCTCACAGGGCTATGCTGTGTAATTCTAGGAGGAAATTCTTGGGGGACTCTCCCCCTGAAATGTGAGCCATAAGGAGACCTTCTTCAGGTGTCGCTACCCGGAAAAAGTCTGTCCCCATCTTTCTTCTAGGTCCTTTTCAAGTATTGAGAGGCTGCAATAAGGTCTCCCTGGAGCCTTCTCTTCTCCAGGCTGAACCACCCCAACTCTTCCAGTCCTCACAGGGCTATACTGTGTCATTCTAGGAGGAAAATCTTGGGGGACTCTGCCCCTGAAATACAGACTTTCTTCAGGTGTCGCTACCCCGTGCAGAACATCATGTTTCTGATGTGTCCTACCTTGTCCTCACAGGGCTATGCTGTGTAATTCTAGGAGGAAATTCTTGGGGGACTCTCCCCCTGAAATGTGAGCCATAAGGAGACCTTCTTCAGGTGTCGCTACCCGGTGCAGAACATCATGTTTCTGATGTGTCCTACTCTGTCCTATAAAACAATTCATGGTTTTGCTGTCCTCTACTGACATCCTCTTGTAAGTAACTAAGAATCAACTGTTGGTGAAGGGGAAATTCTCCATAATCTTCAAAAAATCGTGATGCCCCGGAACCATGAGGCTTCCCCCTGCTCTGAAGTTGTCAACTTAAAATCAGTGTTTATTCTGGTGGATCTTGTGTCCTAAATCAAGGTAGCTGCATGGTCAGTATATGCCCAAATGATGCCATGGGGTCATTGGACAAGGTGTCCTGTGTTAGTGTCATTTCTTACTCCAGCAATCCTCACCTTACTGTCAGACCAGCTAATCTTTATTTAATCTAAAAGTTCTCTTCTGAAGCCTGTGGGGAGTTCCCAGGCAAATAAATTAACTGTCGGATATGACCACTGATGATAATGAATGGAGCAATTAAGACTTTCCATTTGATGACTGTAATTTTAATGGGCTGGTGCAAACCAGCTGAATAATATGGGAAGGAAGCTGCATCAGTGTCATAGGTAAAAAACTGGGCAGATGATCCACTAAACAGTTGGGTGGATCATAAAAATAGGAAGCTATGCAGTTAAACTCGCCGGGTGATGAGCAGCTCCATCTTCCCAAGGAGTTTGTCCTGCACGCAGCTGTTGTCACCATGGATCCATGCTGGACACTAAAATGAGGTTGGCTGTGACGCATTTTGAGTGCTGCTGATGCCTAGGTGACAAATGACATGTTCTTCAAGCAAGCTCTCCTGGCATCTCAGAAATGCTCCTGTTCCTTGTTGGAGAGGAGAGAATGGGGGGTGGAGGAAATGCCCATGCTGAAGTGGTTCTACTGGGAAATGAGGTGCTGAGGCAGTGGTCATCACCTCAGTCTCTTCTGTAACCCAGTCCCATGAGGTGCTGGGCATGGGCTTTGCAGAATTCCTGCATGTGAAGATCAAAGGCTTTGGTACCAAGGAGGATAAAATAAAGACCTGCTCCAACGTTTAGTGCTGCAGATAGTGAAATAAGACAAAACCATGTGGGTTTCTTGCCCCCCTTTGCAGTGGATGTTGTTCCCTTTCTGAAGAACTTGAAATGCGGAGTTGAGGGCATGATCTACCTGCCTGGCTTCAATGGGAGACAGCAGAATTACCTTCTATGAGGAGAACCTGCTGTGTAAATAAGCTGTGAACAAATGAAAGGCCTGGTTCTTCTCACACTGCCACAACTCAGGAATAGCTTCATTCAAACCAAAAGACTTTAAAATATCACTTGCACCCAATGCCAATGGGTTGGACAGCAGGTAGATGCCAGATACTTCCCATGAACGTCCTGTCACATGTCCCATTTTCAAAGCCATGGATGTCTCTGAGCCACAGCCCTGAGCTGAATGAATTAGTCACCTCCAGCCTGAATGTCCTGTAATTGTGTGGCAAACCACGTTTTCCTTATCAGGACAGGAAGTCTGGCTTGGGAGGTGATGTCTCTGCAGGACTCTGGGGTGGCTGTAGGTTGGTGGTCCCTTCTGTATCTCATTCCCCATCTATAAACAGAAGGAAATGGTCTTCTCCCACCTAACTCGGTAGTGATGCTCTTGGGGCTCTCTGGTCACCATCTCACACGCGGGAAGTCCGGTGTCATAGATAATGGTCTCATTTGACCGGAACTGGAATTATACAAACAGCATGGGCCAAAGATTGATGTTTGAAGGAACATAGTGGCTTTTTACTGTGGGATTTGGGTTGCTTTATGCCCAGGTTCTACTGGGTGCTGTGCATGAGCAAGCAAACCAAGAACAAGCTTTCAGAAACCAGGTGCTTCCCATGACGCAGGTTCTCACGCAGGACAGGCCATTGCTTTCCTCATCCTTTGCTGCCATGAAGGTCATGCCTGGGTCATTCACACCCCATGACTGCCAGCAGCAGAGACGTGGACAAGAGAAGGGCAACCATGGTGTTGGAGGACACCATGCCAGCAGCACTGCAGTGCCTTTCATCACATTCCCCTTCGTGCTCCAATCTTTGCTGTCATTACAAAACCTCTCAGTGATGAGACTGTGGGTGTGATAAGAGATCTGCATATTTAAAATGTAGCAGGGCTGTTGCTCAATTTTGACTTCTCCTCCTTTTTGCTTTATCTGCCGGTTGCAAGTCTTACTTGGCAAGACTTTTCTCTAGCTTATCAAAGAATCATAGAATGGTTTGGGTTGGAAGGGACCTTAAAGCTCATCCAGTCCCAACCCCCCTGCCAGCAGCAGGGACACCTTCCACTAGACCAGGTTGCTCAAAGCCTCATCCAGCCTGGCCTTAAACACTTCCAGGGAGGGGACATCCACAACTTCATTGGGCAACCTGTTCCAGTGTCTGACCACCCTCACAGTGAAAAACTTCTTCCTAATATCTCATCTAAACCTCCCCTCTTTCAGCTTAAACCCATTTCCCCTTGTTTTGTCATTTGTTGCTCTTATGAAAAGTCCCTCCCCAGCTTTCTTGTAGCCCCTTCAGGTACTGGGAGGCCGCTATAAGATCTCCCCAGAGCCTTCTCTTCTCCAGGCTGAACAGCCCCAACTCTTTCAGCCTGTCTTCATAGGAGAGCTGCTCCAGCCCTCGCATCATCCTGGTGGCCCTTCTCTGGACTAGTTCTAACTGGTCCATGTAGCTTGAGATATGCCAGAGAAAACAATGAAGACCCATGTAGAATTTTCTTTCAAAATGTTCTTCCCCTTTTTCAGAAATCTCTGACATTTCAGTTATTTAAAAGTAAGAATCTCTATTTGCCCATGCTGCCATTTCTTATCACATCCAGCAACTGTTGCTTGAAAAAAAGTGAAATAACCGCCAAAAAATATTTTCCCTCTTTTATTTGGTGGAGCATTTATCCTGTCATCTAAGTTTGATATAGGTATGAGGCAAAGTATACCACTTCCATACATAACCTAGAGAGCTAAAAACCATTTGAGGTGGTCAGTTTTTTGGTATCCAGCAGACTCCAAGCACACTCGCCACCAAATTTTGTCTGGTAGTAAACAGAGAAGTTGGAAACATTTTGATCTCAAGGATATTTTGATGTAGCCATTGTGATTTAAAGCCAGACCAATCTGTGTCAGCGTGAGTTTTGCTTCATGCCATCACAAAGCTGCAGTGTTGGGCAGATGTTGTGGTACTGGTAGGGCAGACTCAAGTCAGCCTATTTCATACCTCTCAAATTCCCATTGTAGCATCAATAATTTCCCAATGAGCTCCAGAAGAATGAGGAACTAAGATGGGGGAAAGAAGAAAATCGAAAACAGGGTGTGCCCGTGACTTTAATGTATGTGGCAAACTGCAGGGACCAGATAAAAGTGAAACCAGGGAAGGAAGCCACAGCTGGTCAACTGACTGTTCAACTGCCAAAGCCACTGTATGTTAATTATTGGGGAAAGTTCTTCCTGGTGGGGGACACAAACCTCATCATCACTGTGTCCACATTCTGTGGCAGAGAGCTACAAATCACACCACATGTTGAAATGAGGAGAAATACTCACAGAAAGAGCCCCAGCCAAGATCATAAATGGTTAAGAATAATAATAAGGGCAATTTCTCAGGAGACAGAGCCAGGGGAAGAGCTGGCAATGAGGAGAGGAAAGGACTGAAAGCTTCCATCACCAAAATAGAAGCAGAACCTGAGGGTGGAGGCAGAAACAAAAATAATCCTTCCTTTCCAGTCTCTGCACCCATCTGACACCAAGGCTTAAGTGGGTAGAGAGGCAGGCTGTGCCTTGTCTGAAGAGATGGGGAGTGAGGAAACAAGTGTGAGAAGGAAGTGATGCTATGGGATGGAGAAAAGCAATTTCTGCTCAGTAGAGATGGATCCGTGTCCTCAGGACGAGGGTGCTAACTGTGCCAGAGCAGGGGTCACCACCACCACCAAAGCATGGCATCAATCCTGGCTACCACTGGGGACTGTTAGCCATCAACGACACACATTGCACCTACTGTCTGGCATACCCAGCAGCAAGTCTTGCATCACCAAGTCTTCTGGAAACAAGGGCAGGCTGCCTGTCAGGGGAGAAGTGAGTAGGTCTTGATTTGGTGGCAGTGAGCTGATAAAGAGATAAAGCTGTTCTGAATATTCTTCATGAACCACTGCCCAGTCCCCTAAAGGCTCAGAGCTGATGGGGGCACAAGGGAGATATCATGCTCCCATAGCCCTGAGAGTTGCCCAAGCTGTGCCCAGTTCTATGTCCACCTAGCTGGTATGAGTGTCCCACAGTACCTTGATGTACGTTGTATGAGGACACTGGACATCATAGGTACTTTGTGCGTTAGGCCATTTTATGAACTGTTTTGCCATATTAACCTACTGAGGGAGAAACTGAAGTCTTAGGGAGAGACATTTTACATCAAGGAACAGAAGATGATCCTTCATCCCACCAGCCATATTGCCTTCACCTCCCCATCCTTACCCACCAGCCTGCGATGTGTACAAAGCACAGAGAATTAAACAGAAAATAATCTGAGGGCTGCAGAGCCTGGCTTGATCTTCAACGTGCCTTGGTCACACTGACATGTGCCAGGAGAGGTTGAGGTTGGCCATGAGGAAAAGGTTCTTGAGGCAGAGGGTGGTGGAGCACTGGAACAGGCTCCCCAGGGAGGTGCTCATGGCACCAAGCCTGACAAGATGCCAGCAGCATTTGGCCAAGGCCCTCAGGGACATGGTCTGAATGTTGGGATTGTCATGTGCAGGGACAGGACTTGGACTCCATCATCCTTGTAGGTCCAACTCACAACATTCAATGCTTCTATGACATCCAGCCCATCTGCTAGCTATCATCCAGCAGAAGCATGGCCCTATCCTACAATCAGGACGGATGTGAGGATCATACCTCTTTCATAACCCATGCAGAGGATATAATCAGGAGGTATCGAGCAAACGCATCATGAGAACACGGATGCTTCTGTGGCAATTATACTCCACCCCACTGCTCCAGCTTTGGTAGCTACAAACTGTGCTTCATAGTGAACAAAAAATATTCAGTGTACGCAGTGTTTTTGGGGGGGTCTCCGCATTAAATCACTTAAAGACAAGAGATTCTGACCCCCAAATGCTGGGGAGCTCTGCCTCTGCAATGCGATTCTCCTTCACTGAGGAGGGATTTATCTGGGGATGAGGCATCAGGCTGAGATTTTAAAGTTCTGCTTGAAGTCCCAGGTTTGAGACTTTCCCAAACCACTCACCCTTGTGTATAAAATGGGGATATAATTCTGCTTTCTCTGATTTCCAGTCTTTGGTACTGAAAATCTCATTTATATCCCTGGGAAAAGGGAACTTCATTAGTGGGAAGGAGTAGTTGGTTGGAAGAAAACCACTTTTATGATTAACAGATTAAAAACCTCCGTTAGCTCAGCTGTCAAGTTAATTTCCATTAATGGGAGCATTTAACTTTGCTGTCGAAATGCAGGAATATGGTCTCAAATTCTCTCCACGTTGCTCTGACTTCTCCAACCAAGCTAATAAAGCTCATTTAGAGCAACCAAACCAAGCTTTGTTAGGTCCCACTCCCCAACACATGTACCTAAAATCCCAGAACTCATCTTTTATGTGCCGGAACATGCTAAAGCTCTTACTACTGCACCCTGACTTGCCCTTGATCTTGAGAGCAGAGATAAACAAGCTGTTCTAGATATGCTAAGTATATGCTACAACCACAGCCCTTAATTTGGTTTTCAGACAAACAGTGAATCCCTTGACATCTATCTTCCCTGTCCTACTTACCTCCTTGGTCCAGGCACACCACAGAGGGGCTTTGACATTACCTGTGATTGTGTCTCCATCATTTTAGGAGCTGTATGGTCTCAGCTGGGTGTTTCTAGATGTAAACAGAGCAGTCATGTTGTAGGCAATACTGCATTGTTGAACGAGCAGGCAGGAAGGAGAGATTATTTTTATTTTATTTTATTTGATTTGGCTCTACCTACTTGGATCCTCATCCACATACTCAAGTAGCTGGATGGGTATGAGTACCTTGTGCAGGATCACTTGGTAGAAATACCAGGGACACCAAGTACTGAGGTACTGCATCTGCTGGACTTCTCTTGACTGGTAGCAACAAAAACTGCTTTGGACAAGACTTTTATAAAAATCAATAATTTTGTGGAGATATTTTGACTCAATCACTCATTTCCTGGACAAGGTTGCAACCTGCTCTGCAATTTTGTTATTTTATATATCACACAGTTACCATCTCCCTCCTTGCTGGGATAAAAGAAGAAGAAAATACATTAGTGATACAAATATTCTTTTATCCAACATCTGGCTTTGCAAATTATATGTTTCCACAAGTGTTGGAAAACTCAGGCTGGCTGATAGACTTCCAAAGTTTATTCTAATAGACAATGGAAATATCTTTTGGGGCCTTTTACAGGAAAAAAGGCCAAGTTGGATGAGGCTTTGAGCAACCTGGTCTAGTGGAAGGTGTCCCTGCTGCTGGCAGGGGGGTTGGAACTGAGTTGAGCTTTAAGGTCCCTTCCAACCCCAAACCAGGCCGGGATTGTATGATTCTATGCAAACCCTGCAGCTGTCCCAGGAAATCCCTTTCAGGTGAGAACCTTCAACAGAACACTAGACCTTCAACAGAAGCAACCTTCAGCAGAGCATGATGGGGAGAACTTCCCTTGTCCTTCACCACCAATGCTGATGCCTCCTTCCTCCCAGGAGGGTGACCATGAAGCAGGGGGTTCAACGAGGCTGATGGGCACCACTAGTAGAGCATCATCTGAGAGGCACAAGTGCAAAGATGAGATAAGGCTGAGTAGATCTGCTGCTCCAGGGCAGGAAACGCACACGGGCAAAACAAGGAAGGAGGCACTTAGCAGAGACTATGGGTGGCACAGCCTACGACTCTCTGTCACAAAACCTGGCTCTGAAATAATAAAGCAAGTTAGTGTTGCCTTAATCAGTCATATCTGAGTGAAAGATCCTTCCAGCACTGTCACTTAAGAGCTTGCCTGGAGCTGGAAGGTTTTATTGGAGGAACTTACTGCTGCTGTTTGAAATCATTCCAATTTGGCAGAAGAAAGATGTGAAAAGTGCAAGCAAACTGCAGATCCAGAGTGAATTCCCCTGCAACCCTTACGGTTAAGGGATGAGGTGATATACAAGAGGAGAATGGTAAAGATGATCCCTTTTATATTAAGATATAAAAGATATTAAAAAGATATCTAAAAAAGATTTTTTAAAGCTATAAAAAAGATATTTCACTATTTTTGCTCATATCCATGAGCAAAATCCTGTGTGCAGCCTGCCATAAATGATCCTCTCTCAGCAAGAAGTGCTTTCCCTATTCTTAAATGCTCCTGAGAGGTTTAAAGAGAGACTTTGGGATATTTTTCTAAATAAAACTTCCAGTTTTCTCCTTCTTTTTTTCCAAACTGGTCCTTTCCTGTCACATTCAATCTACTTATGACAACGCAGTCGATGCCCACAGCATCCCAGCATCCCTCGCTGCTATTGTGGTTATAACAACCAGTGAACATAGCAAGGAAATAGCTTTTGGACTTTCTTGAAAGCTAAAATTATATAAGCTGGCCATGTCCCCTGGCTATGTCAGGCACAGTCGAAGCAAAAACATTACGAAGGACCAATGGAATTATGACAGTGCATCACCCTGAAGGCAAAGATGGTTCTTCCAGTGCCTGCAAGGCTGTGGATGACTCCCATGAAGTGACAGGATGTGGTGGCCACGCGCTGCCAACTCACTGCCATGGCCATCAGGAAGGACAACTGGCTCCTCTGCTCTTGTGCTGTCTCTGCAGGCCACCATGGTTAAAAATAAAAAGGTCACAGGCCTTAACCCAGGAGCTATGACACCACCTCAAGTCTACATGAAGACTACTTCACTACTTCTTTGACTGTTTGGGTTTCTTTCTTCCATCTCTCTGTAGGTCAAATCCTCCAAGGCTGTAAATCACCTGGAGCCTCCCAGATTTGCATCACTTCCACCTCTGGCTCTATAGGCATGTGTTGTCTTTTGGGGATCTTCAACTCATTGGATCAGAGTACAATATGTGTCCCTACAGCCCCTGGCAATAATGTGGGTGTCATTAAAAACATATAATACACTCCTACCAACCTGGCAGTTACAACATCCTCTAATGACATGGCAGAGCCACATCTGGGTGTACAGAAACATTGTCTAGAATGAAAGATAAATTAGCTACATCTATAAAGACAAAATTTCTCCTCACATTTCCTTTCAGATGTTGGACTCATCTGTATGAGTGATGTGAAAGTAAATCACTTGGGGTTGGGTTTTTTTTTCTGAAAATCCAAGATTATGTCTGCTTCTCTCCATTTCTTCACTTGTAGTAGGTGGAGCCATCCAATGACTTTAATACTTTGAAAACAAAAGAGGTGGTGGAAGGGAGATATCAATCAGAAATGACGAGCCTAAGATTATGCTAAGTAAGTGGGTAGTTGTGGTTGGGTTTGGCTGGTAAATAAATCAATCATTGTTTCTTTCCAAGAGGAGGACTAGATACTATATAAAAGTTCTCACACACCAGGTTTCTTCACTCCATTTGACTTCTTTCCACTGGTTCGTGCTGTGGGACACGGTAAGATATTTCATGCTATTGATGAGAACTAACTTGGTTGATTACCTTGGAATGCTAAACTGGAAAAGGTGGGAGTAAATATGGCTTTTGGGTCTCATAATCCAAAAAATTCTCTTTATTTACAGTTATTTTTTTTCCCTAATGATTCAGTCTGTGGAATCACTTAATCACACAGTCTAGTCTCATTTTCCATCCTTTAAATTGGAAAGAGTTCTCTTTTGATGACCTTTCTTCTTAGAGGAACCTAAGAACCATTTTCTCCTCTAGCATGTTTGGACACCTCAACCCTCTGACCTATAGATCATTTCATTAGCAGAGCTGCTACTTGCCTGTCAGAGAAATAGAAATGACTGTCGCCAGCAGATAAGGATGTGGGCTGTGGTGGGGGTTAAGTGTCTAAGAAGTTCTCAAACTTCACAGCATCCTGGTAGGTTTCAGCCTTGGGTACAGACACCCATCAAGTCTTTGCATGTGATGACCTAGAACATTCCATTGAAGATTTGTGCAGCTGGTTTTGGGGGTGTTTTTAGGTTTTTTGGGGGGGTTTTTTGCATTGCTGATATCTCTTCCACTGGCTGTTCTTCTTTCTTCTAACTTTTAAGAAGAAATAAAACAGTCACTGGGATCTTTGGAAACCAAGATTGAAGAATTTCCAAGTGCCATGAAGTCATTGTTACACAAATGATGAGCCATGTTCTTTGTTTCTTGTATGACATGGAATATTAAGACCTATCTCCGAGTCTTATAACCCTTTCCAAACTCCCAAACCACATTTGGAGAAGGGTAATTCTGGTGTACCACAGCCTCAGGTATCTCTCACGGTGGCATGGCCGCCCTGACAACTTGCTACAAGAAGAAATTGTGAAGGAATTATTACAGTTGGACCTGTCCTAAGGGAAAAAAGAAAGACCAGTTATATATGGGTAGAGGAGGTCCTGCGTAGGATAGGACCTGATCAAGGGGTATGGAATGAGGAATGAGCTGAAAACTTCACAGGTTCTTAAAATTATTTAAATTTAGAAATTCCTGAGGTTGACAATACCCTTATGCATTAGTTATCAGAGGTGGGTGGTGGGGCAGAACGGGAGCAGAAGACATTTTCATATCTCAACCAGCCTTTGGAAGGGGATGGGGAGACACAGTAACACAAGATTTCCTCCCTCCAGGTTTTCTAAGGCCTGTTTTTTTCCTTTCTCTTGGAGGACTCCTCGACGCCTGGGACGATGGGTTCCCATCAGCAGAAGGGCGATGGCCAAGGGATGTCTGAGCAGTCCGGTGGATGCCATGGCAGTGGTGGTGGAGGAGGTTCTTGCCATGGGGGTGGTGGAGGAGGATCTTGCCACGGGGGTGGTGGAGGAGGATCTTGCCATGGAGGTGGTGGAGGAGGATCTATAGGATACCAAACCCAAGGATCATCCTGCCACGGAGGAGGAGGAGGAGGAGGAGGAGGCAGCGGCGGCGGTGGTGGTGCTATCTACCAGACCCACATATCATCATCCTCCTTTGGAGGAGGAGGAGGCTACCAGTGCCAAGGATCCATGAGTGGTGGCGGCGGAGGTGGAGGAGGTGGTGGGTCAGGCCACCAGGGACAAGGACACATCTGCATTATTGGAGGAGGAGGAGGAGGTGGTGGTGGAGGTGGCGGTGGTTCAGGCCAAGGTCCCATCTGCATTATTGGAGGAGGAGGAGGAGGTGGTGGTGGAGGTGGCGGTGGTTCAGGCCACCAAAGCCAAGGCCCCATCTGCATCGGAGGTGGTAGCATGGGAGGAGGAGGTGGAGGTGGTGGTTCAGGCCACCAAAGCCAAGGTCCCATCTGTATTGGTGGGGGTGGAAGTGGAGGAGGAGGTGGTTCAGGTCATCAAAGCCAACAAAGCCAAGGCCCTATCTGTATTGGCGGAGGAAGCGGTGGCGGTGGTGGTGGTGGTGGTGGTGGTTCAGGTCACAAGGGCCAAGGCCCCATCTGCATTGGTGGAGGTGGTGGTG
>NW_010309291.1:0-10970 GCF_000700745.2 Antrostomus carolinensis
GTAAGGAGCCGAGCGTTCGGCCCCCATCTCACTCCCCTGGATAAACCCGGAGGGAGTTGTGCGCTCCGAACACCAACCCTCGGCCGCGCTCCACTGCTCGGCCTTGCTCTGGAGACTGTCACCTGGGAAGGTTCGTGGGGCCCCTTTCCCTCGGCCTGGGCTGATCTCTGCTACTTTGTGCACAGTTGGGATGTGTTTACCTCAGCCTGCCCGCAGAAAAATAGTGCCAGTTTGGTTGGTGCTTATTTCTTTAATTAAAGGTGAACAATGTTAAATATAAATGCATGGTTTGGTTTGGCTTAATACTATAAAGAACAAAAAGTGTACTGAACTGAATAACTTGTGATCAGAATGAAGTGGACTTGCATACTTGCAGCAGTGTGACTTACTGTGTTTAATGGGTTAAAAGCAACAGTGCAGAAGGTTTCCAAGGAATCACGATGCCAGTGCTGGTGTAAGAGCAAGGAGAGGAGAAAAGCCACAGCTGTTGGGCAAGCTAGAGGAGAGACAGGCAGAAGTGCTTTCTAGGGGGTTTTTTTTATAGTTAGAATGTAATGGTAAAAATACTGTCATGCTGTAGAAAAGGCTAAAAAATGTGCTCTGCTAGTGCTATTTAAATTAACCCCAGGCTTGGGATGAGTAAGAGGAATTGTCAGTTGCAGTACAGGATGGTGATGACTGGTATAGAAATCACACAGCAAACCAGGTAAGCCCGTTGTGATGGTCAGTTAATATAGGTCTGTCTTGTTCTTTAGGTAAAGCAAATTGAAAAACGAGACTCTGTTTTGACATCAAAAAACCAAATTGACAGGCTGACCCGACCTGGATCTTCCTATTTCAACTTGAACCCTTTTGAGGTTAGTTTGAACATTTTATCCTCCCTCCTGACTTGATGTGCCAACTTACACATTTACATTGGGTGTTTAATTTTGGGAAAAAGACCAAACATAAAGAAAAAAAAAAACTCTTTAGATGTAGATTACTGTGCAGAAGGTTTACAGAAGACAGAAGGATGGTGTGTATGCGTCCACTCTCTGTTTCACTGTTTTGTGGTAGGCACAAATTATATTACTTTGACACGGTTCCCATGTGCAGCAGCACTGGAGGCTTTGTCGGGTGAATGCCAGGTACTTTGGGAATGAGAAGGTAACAGCTACAAGGGGCTTGCTTGTCAGGTTCTGTTCTGAGCGCTCTTGACTTGGCATTTCTAGTTGTCTTTATCTTGGATGTTCACCCCACTGCACTTGTGTAGTGCACACAGTGAGGGAAGGACTCTCACTGCTCACCCGAGTCAATCTTGGGGGAGTCACTGGAAAATGGGTAATTCCCTTGCACGTTATATAGTATGATTCCAGTTGCAGCTGGTTATAAAGTCTTAATGAGTATGAAAGCCTGGAGAAGACATTAACTGAAACAATCTGGTGTTCCTCTGGAGCTGGCTTTCCCTGGGCGTGTTCCTGCCTGATACCATCTTCATCTACCTTTTTAAAACCTCGGCTGCTTTTTGCAGTCCCAGTTAAGGGCTGGTCAGCCAGGTCAGTCGTCAGATTCACCTTGACAACGTTCAGTTCTGTATATATCTTATTGCTTGACTTGAAGAGTAAACTAAAAAGCTGTTTAGAAGTAGACTGTAGCTTTCCTGTGAGAGAGTGTTTTTTATTTACAATTTCAGTGTCAGATCAACGTGCACCTGCATTCAGTAGGCTCACTTGTTGCTCAGGACTGCTGTTCAGTAAATTAATTCACAAAAGAGTTCCTAAACTCTGCCACATCCCTCAGGATCAGTACATAGACAAGTGGGCTTGTTCATGGAAACCAATAGGTTAAACTCTCCTGTCTTCTTTCAAAATGATAAAGTGAATAAGTTCTTAGAAGCAGTATGTTTCCTGCCCAAAGTTCTCATTTATGAATGAGTGTCCCAAAGCCACCATGTGTTTCCATTTCTGCCAAACTAAGTGTTGCTACAGTACTGGTTAAAGGTTTAGACCAATGTGACTATTTAGGGATGGCAGCTGCCTGCATGAGACTTCAGTGAGGAAAGGACACTGGTATGCTCAGAGAAATCTGGCGTTGTGAAAAGTAGAATGTCCCGAACATGGTGTCTCTTAAAATGTTTCTGTTTTACTAGGTGAAAATTCATATCCTGACGTAACTCCATGATGGGGGGAGCTTTCTGGTGTTGTGTCTGTGTGCCAGTGAACCAGGTGTCGAGAGCTTGCTGCCACGAACCTGAAACGTGAGGAGTATCATCAAACTTGCTCTGCTCTCCTGGTCTCTTTTAGGTACTTCAGATGGATCCTGAAGCCACAGATGAGGAGATAAAGAAAAGATTCCGGCAGGTATTTGGCTTTTGCACATGAAGCCTCTGGAAGGAAGCTAGAAGCTCAGTTGAGATTGTGCGGCTGGGCTTGGGAATGAGAAAAATGGTGGTAAAGCTGTATCTGGGTAGAAGAGTAGCCATTTGGGGAAGATAGAACAATCTTTGTATCAACAAGAGGAGAGCTGCAGAAGTGTCCCTGGTCCATGCATAGTATGCTTCTTTGCCTGTAGGGCGTGTGATGGAGCTATTGCAAACTGATATGCCCATGTATAATCAGCTCATTTAACTTTAGTTCAAAGAGAAGGTCAAAATTTGTCAGAAATTAGGAACTAAGAGAAGATATTTTTCTCAAAAATATATATTTTCTCTGAGATTTCTTTAAGAATTTCAACAGACATTTTTGACTTACTCTGCTGACAAATCTGCAGAAGGTTGAGTTTTAATCAGTGCATGCAGCAAAGAAACACGGTATCTGGAGGGGCTGGAGCCTCCCATCTGAATTAGTGGTGTAAACATCAAAACCTGTCTTTAGAGAGGAAGCTGTGCTGGCTGACAGAGGAACATGCCTGCTAAGCTGGTGATGGGGTATGGGCTGCTTCTCTGTATGGGAAGTAGGAGGATAACCTTTAAGTCCATTGCTGACATCTCAGTTCTGTGAATCAATACAGTGGAGCTGTCTTAGCTTTAGGCTGACAGAATATCACAGGGAAATGTTTTGAAGTCAGGGTGATGAAATGAAAAAAAGTGCATGGAACTGTGTATTGAAGAAATCAAACACCTAAACACAGAGTGTGGAACAGCCAACAGAAGGAAAAAGACATTGGCTGTAGCAGATCACCGAGTAAATCGGCAGCATGCTGCTGTTTACAACCAGAGGCAAACCGTTTTCCTGGCGAAAAGCAAGTGCCATCTTTAGAGTTCAGGAAGTAATTATTTTGCATTCTTCAGCACTGATGCCGTTTCAGTTGCTGCACTGTGACTGGTTTTGAATGTTATACTAGGAAAGATGCAGATGTACTGGAGAGTCCATACAGCATCTGCAAAAAGAAGAGGTCTGAAAAAAAAAATGCCATATGGGGAAAGTTTTAAAGAGTTTTCGCTGGAAGAGGAAGGTGGAGGGCATGTGCTTTCCAGCCCATTTAAGTTTGCCCTAAAGATGATAGTGATCAGTGTCCTGTCTGCTGAATAGAGAGTACAGGAAAGACCCTAAGGAAAAACTTACCCACTCTTTTAAATAGTTTGATATTTGAACAGCCTTAGGAATAGTGGAGAACTTCTTGGGAGGCGTTGTTGAGTAAAAGATAAACTTTGGTTGAGGATGATCTTTGTAGGTTTGTTTCTCCTTAAGACTAAGGATACAAAACTTCGGTGATCAAGGGGTTCGTATCAGCCCTGGGCACTGCAGCTGAAGGGTGTTTATATTATTCTGCACATCCCAAGCTGCAGCTTTTCTCAGTCAGCCCATTTATTACAGGGATTGTATTTGATTTTACTGATACATACTTGTACATGTTATCAGCTGATTTGTCTGTGTACAAAGGAATGTGATCCCCTGTGATTCCTTCTATCTGAGACTATTTCCCTCTTCTCACAAAAAAATCTCAGAAATATTCATCTTTTACAATGATCTTGATAAGCAGGATCCTTTCTCTTGCAGTTGTCAATATTGGTGCATCCAGACAAAAATCAAGATGATGCAGATAGAGCCCAGAAGGCGTTTGAAGGTAAGGCTCTCGCCCTGTCCCTGGGCTGCTCAATGATAGTAGTTGCACTACTATTTTTTGCAGCTGGTGTACATGTTTATTGGGGGTGGAGGCCCCAGGGACAGAAGAATTGCTGAGGGAGGGCAGAAGGCAGAGGGAGCAGCAGGTGTGTGGGGTGGCATTTCAGCGGGGAATGTCACCAGGTGGCAGTAGTCGCATTACCAGTTGGCAACGGGGAAGCTGTTTAATCTGTGCATTAGATTTTACTCAAAGACCATACGACAGAAGTAATGTGATGGTTTTAGGTGTATGCTTCGCATTACGGTGTGGTGTTATGCATCTTAAACTTACCTCATGCCCTATAACTAAATCACTTGGCAGGGCTGATGCTTTCACCCGGCTAACTCCAAAAGTTGTCTGACAGTCTCTGCCATCACTGTGCCCCGAATCTCATTTGACTAATCATAATATCACTTACTTAGATGTATTAACAACCAACCAAACAAAAACCATCCAAACAAATGCCCCCCAAACTATAGGAAGCAAAATTTGTATGGTCAACAAGTACCAATCTTGTGATGCCTTGTGAATGTGACTACTGGTGCTATTAATGTTGATGCTTCTTCTTAGCTGTAGATAAAGCATACAAGTTGCTGCTAGATCAGGAGCAGAAGAAGAGGGCCTTGGATGTGATACAGGCAGGAAAAGAATATGTGGAACACACTGTAAGTAATCCATAGGAATGTCCAGGGGTGGGGGGTAATCAGTCCTTTGTAATTTGCTTTTTGGTACGCATGCTGCATGTTTAGGTCACTAGAAGGTGAGCTGAGCAAACATCGTAGTGAAGTTGTGCAGGTGGACTCTGAGTTCTTCACGGCATCAACAAATGTGCTTTGTCTGAGACTGCTGTTGAACTCAGTGCAAGATAATTCAGTGAAATTCAGTGCTTGAAATAATTAGGTCAGACCACGTGATCTGACCTAAATTTTTTTTTCAAGTCTGTGAATGAATGATGCAGTTCAAATGTGTGTAGGTGGAAGAAAATAGGTGGTGACAGCAGGAGGCTGGGAAGTTTGGGGGAAATGACCTATAAGAGAAGAAAAGGAGCTTGGATTGCTTCGGCCAAGAAGTTAGTTGAGTGATGTGAGTGGACTAAAACACAACAACTTTGAGAAAGCAGATAATATGGGAGAACTCAGACACTCTAAACCAAGGAACAATTTATGTTCCACTTGTTGTTGTGAGTCTTTTGAATATTACAAAGCAAAAGAAACTCCCTGCTGGTTTGGCTGATGTGTATTGGATATGAATATATCTTTTTAAAAAAAAAGGGATTGTGCTGAATGAATAGTATCTAACCTACTATTTTTAATTACTACAGTTCATGTGATAGTGATCTTGTATGTGTTTATCTGGACCTAGGACCAAGAGGTTTTGATCTAAAGTAAAACATCGATCCAAATCAAGAACATCCAGAGTTCTTCCCAAACAGTGGAGTAGGAATGCAGAACTACTTGGATACACTTATGTAAGCCCTATAAAACTTTTTAGGCTCTTATTTTTGTTCTTAATCTTTAGGTGAAAGAAAAAAAGAAGCAGTTGAAGAAGGATGGAAAACCTCCCATCGTAGAAGAGGATGATCCTGAAGTTGTAAGTCATATACTGTTCAGAGAAACCGGAGAGTACAAAATGTGTTTCGAGGAATTAAGAGTCAAAACCAGTACGGAAGTATTTATTAGACTTGTTAGTGTTTTGTAAATCCTTGCACTTTCAGAAGAACAAATTCTGATAAGCCGCTGAAGAGTACCATGTGTTGGGTAATGCCTGTATATTTTAGAAAATAGTTTTAACTGTAGTGTAAAGAGTAAATATATAATGAGCTTATATAGATCAAAATACCCAATTCTTTTCCTGGAGCAAGTCTTCATTGCTTGCGCATCACGCAGTCTTTTTTGGGTTGAATTTCTTGTTGTATTCTGAACGCTGGAACTGTGGCATCCCTGCTGCCAGCAGAGGCACGTGTAGAACCCGCTGCAGCATGTCGCAGATGTGCTCAGTGACATTCTGTCGGAAGTGCTGTTTCAGCTGTTTCTTCCGTATAGCGTTGGAGGATAAATATGCTGTTCTGCAATAAGTCACTTTTCTTAAAAAAGGCACGACATAATTTAGTTGTTCTTACCTGGTTTCTAGTCTGAGAAAGTCAAGGGATACTAGAGGCTTTAACAGAATAATAGATTATTATCAAACACTGACATCGTTAGTCTTACTGTCACCACCTTTTTTTCCCCTACAACGTGATTTTTTCCTCTTGATATCACCACAGTAACCCCATAACCATCTTATTTTCTGTTGATTTTCAGAAGTCTCTTGCTGTTCTTTAATAATGAAGTTTGTTTTAAATATACTGGTATTTCCTACTTGAAGGCCAAGACTGTTACAAGACATCAAGAGGATCTGCTGGGAAATTACTATCTAAACAGTGACCGTTTTGCCTTTTTTTGTCAAATATAACATCGCAAGACTTAAGAATAAGAGAGCTTGAAATGAACAGCTCTGTTTAGGCACAGCCTTGTGAATACAAATGAAAATTAGATTACTGTGGGGCTAATAAATACTTGTTTCCTGGTGTCAGGGCCAGAATTTAATCAGCGGTGTTTTATGTCTTTTCATATGGCACTGTGACTGACTACTGTCAAGGCAGGATACAGGGTTATGTGCACATACATATGCTTTGCATTCTTTTTATGCTTCTTACATTCTTATGTAAAACAGACTAACTGTGTTAATGGGCATTATTTTAAGACTGGGTTTGTGTTTTACAGTTCAAACAAGCTGTATACAAACAGACAATGAAGCTCTTTGCTGAACTGGAAATTAAGAGGAAAGAAAGAGAAGCAAAAGAAATGCATGAAAGGTATGAGCAGTATCGTGCTTGTGCAGTTCAGGCTATTCTTCCCCCCTCTTGCTTCCTCAGAGAAGATAAGGAATCATAGAGTCTTAGAAAAGTCTGAGTTGGAGCAGACTTCTGGAGATCGTCTGGTCTGATCTCCTGCTGAAGCAGGGCCTTGAATTAGATTAACAAGGGTCCTGTCAAGCTGACTTCCAGTGATGTAGATTCCACCACTTCTCTGGGCAACCTGTGTGTTGTAGAGCTCTGTGCTTCAGAAATGCAAACAGGAAACTTGCCCTCCTGTATTTGACAGTGATATATTTGGTATGCTTATATACTTCTGTGTGCATACATGGAGGCTGGCCAAAACAGTGAAATGGTGACACATTTCTGCATGTCGTTAGTGTGCAAAGAATAGATTTTTAAGTAAGTGCCAGAAATACCCTGTGGCATGTGTGATCCTGAACTCTTTTAGGTCTTTTGATCACATGTTGCCTGAGTGCTCACTGTGGATGCACTTCATAGAGTGGTCAGTGAAGGCAATCTGGGAGGTGGTTGTACGGCAGTACTTTTGATTACAGATGAAAATTAGGAAAAAAAAAATTAATTCTTACCTTGCACACTGAAGTGATCATTAACTTTTCAAAATGTGTGCTCTCAACAGTTTTAAAGAGTTATCACTAGAGTTATGGAGTCCCACTTGCTTTGCCAAGCAAGAGCTGACCCACTAATTAAGTACATGCATGCTGTCAGTGGTGCCAAACCACATTCTCTGCTCGCTGCTGTTCCAGATTACTGTGCTATCTTAGGTGTGCATATTTATCTCTTCTGATAATCACTTTAATCTGCCAAGAACTCAGAAGAGGTTTCTGAGTTGTTTTGAAAGTATTACTGTGTTTCTTTAAAATAGATGCCTGTGGATTCGTAACTTCTTTGTGGCTTCCCTTCCAGGAAGCGGCAGAGGGAAGAGGAAATTGAAGCACAAGAGAAAGCTAAACGAGAGCGAGAATGGCAGAAGAACTTTGAGGTAATCAGCAGCTTAACTGACAGGATGAGTCTCAGCAGTTCTTGGCCATGCTGCAGGGAATGCCTCTAGAGAAGAGAGAGACCTTTTGTCTGCAGGTGCTGTAAGATAATTTAAGTAGATGCTTAGTAAAAGATCCTGTGGAAGCCTGGGTTTTGTCCTTGTGTGGGGAGAAGAGCCCACTGATAGGGCTTTGGTATTGCCTTTCCAGAAGCAGGTCTGGTAAATTAAGGTATAGTATTTTTCAGCTCTGTCAGCAGTTCATTCTTGTCCCTAGTCAGAAATTTGAATTGCTGCTTAGCCCAGGTCACTGGTGAGCAGTAAAACTTAATCTGGCAGCTGTTCAGCCACTAGTGTGGATTGTTGGTGGTGCTTTTCAGTCTGGTTGCTAACTTACGGAATCTGTATCTGCTGTGAATATCAGATACCTGAATCCTGAATGACAGTCTCTTCCCTTTGATCCCTCCACCCTTTATTCAAGGTTTAGGAGTATCAGAAGTAGCTTTGTGGTTGTTGTGCTGCTATTGTAGGAGTTACACTTACAGCCCACCAAAATACGTGATCTAGCCTGTAACTCTTCCCTTATTACACACCAGAGGTGAAGTTTAGTGACATGCAGGGGGTGGTGGGCAGGAAAGAACAGTAACAGTGTGCAGGACCTCATGGAAAGATGAGCTAGATTGTTCATTTAATCCAAAACCGGATCCCAGACTGTGTTCAAGAGAACTTTGAAAAGGAGGGCATCTGAGAGAGAAGTGCATGAGCTGGACTTGGCATCCCGTGGAAAGTGGACAACTAGGATGTTTCTGGAGACTCAACTGGGAAGAGTCTGTGTTGATATATATATGTTGTGCTATATAACATAGGCATAAGAAGCTCAATATTCTGGAAAGCTTGTGTAGTGCTGCTGTGTTGAGTGCGCTATGGGTTTTGTCATGTAATGCCAGAGAAAGAAATGAGTATGTCCCTGGCTTTGCTGCTGGCAGAAGTTCTGTGTCCTCATGCCAGCATGGCCACAGAAGTTGGATGTCATTGCTGTAGGGATGCAGTGAAGCATAGCAGCTGAGGAAACGTGAGCAAGTCTTAGAAGCAAACAATGACGGACCAAACGGGAGCTGCAGAACTATTGATATTGCAGCTCTGGGTACCTGCATGTCTTCAACCACTCCTAGACAGCTGAACCTCTGCACTCCAGCCTTGCTAGTGACATTGAATTCATCTGAAAAGATGGTATCAAAGCTAAGTGTTAATGTCCAGAATGGATCGCTGGAATACAGAAGAATAAGCAGCTTGTTTCTGCTAGTGACCATCATTGAGAGAGGGTGATTGGAGACAAAATAACGCATGAATTCCTGGCCGCTCCTGTATGTGTACTGATTCAGTGGCTGCCTTTGAGATATATCCAAAAGGAGTCTTTGTGTCACTGCTTCAAATGATATTTAAACTGTAAGGAAAAAATTAAGTTGATATTCTGCAATTGTGGTTCGTTCTGTTTAAAAAAAAAAACAAAAAACCAACCCCCCCCCCCAAAAAAAAGCCAAACCCAACACAAAAATCCCAACCTTTAAAGGTGCTCCTGTTGTACCTCTGTGTTGCTCTTCTGGGCTTTCCTGCTCCAGGTAATTCCAGTCCTTGTCTACATACTGCATCCTAGTTCTGATCTTGTCTCTACCCTAAAGACCTGGAGGTTTTGGCCCTCATATATGTTCTGCAGTATTTCTGAATCTTTACAGAAATACCTGTGTCATCCAGGTGGTTGCCTACTGTTTCTAGAAGCTATTCATAGGCTGCTTTCACAGCTGAATTCTGTCTTCATCCTTATATATTTTAGAAGTAGCAGGCTGGAATGTCTACTTTGTCCCACCCCACCCTTAAAATTCACTTTCTTAGTAATTTCAAGAATAGCTTCTTCCACCAACAAGCTGTAAGAAACAAGAAGGTTGGAACAGAAGTTGACATACAGCTTTATCCCTAGCAAAAGTGTGATCAAAGAATGATTGAGGTTGGAAGGGCCCTCTGGGATCCATCTGGTCCAGGCATCCTGCTCAAGCAGGGCCACCTAGAGCCAGTTGCCCAGGACCACGTCCAGATGGCTTTTGACTGTCCTCAGCAACAGAGACTCCACAACCTCCCTGGGCAACCTGTTCCACTGCTCAGTCACCCTCAATAAAAACATGTTTCCAGATGTTCAGATGGAGCCTCCCATGTTTCAGTTTGTGCCCGTGGCCTCTGATCCTGGCTCTGGACAGCACCAAGAGAAGCCTGGCTCAGTCTTCTTTTCACCATCCTTCAGATACTTGTACACATTGATGAGATCTCCCTGGGCCTTGTTTTTTGCAGGTTGAACAGTCCCATCTCTCTCAGCCTTTTCTCATATGAGAGATGCTCCAGTCCTTTAATCATCTTTGTGGCCCTTTGTTGGACTCTCTCCAGTATGTCCATATGTCTTGTACTGGGGAGCCAGCACTCCAGGGGTAGCCTCACCAGTGCTGAGCAGAGGGGAAGGAAGGATCAGCTCTCTCAACCTGCTGGCTTTGCCTAATGCAGCCCAGGACACTTCTTTGTTCTTCATACCCTTCTTTGCAGCAAGGGTATGTTGCTGGCTCATGTTCAACCTGGTGTCCACCAGGACCCCAAGGTTCTTTTCTACCAAGCTGCTTTCCAGCCAGGTGGCCCTCAGCATGTGCTGGTGCCAGAGGTTGCCTGTTGAGGTCCCTCTGGATGGCAGCACAACCCTCAGGCCTGTCAGCCTCTCCTAGTTTTGTGTCATCTGCCAACTTGCTGAGGGTGCACTCTGCCCCTGGTGCCTGTTCTTCCCCCATCCTGCCGTGGGGAAGGAGAGAGGTGGAGCAGGCAGCTGTTGTAGGCAGAGCCTATGGGCAGCACCAGTATTGCAGGCACAGCGAGGGTCAGATAGGCCTGCAATGTGTAGATCTGGGCTTGTTCTGTCCTGCTGTGAAACCTTCAGCCTGAAGGGATCAGAGGTTGGCTTTGTGGGGAGTCTCCCCTTTCCCCTTTCCCCTTTCCCCTTTC
>NW_010309292.1:0-812 GCF_000700745.2 Antrostomus carolinensis
TCAAGTTCCTGGCATGTGTAGAGGACTGCTTTCTCATACAAATGTTAGAAGTGCCAATCAGGAGTGAGGCGCTGCTGGACTTGCTACTCACCAAGAAAACCTGCTTTGTAATATCTCGGTTAGTGATAGCCTTGGCTGCAGTGATGACAATATTGTGGAGTTTGGGATCCTGCTGAGCGTGGTGAAGGTTAGTACTGAGACAAAGGTTTTAGATTTTAGAAGAGCTAGCTCAGATCTCAGTTGGGAGTGATTCCGTGGGAAGCTTCCAAGGAGCTAGCAAGTGCTGGGAGTTTACCAAGAAAACTCTCCTGGAAGCACAAAAACAGTTCATCACCTTTAAAGGTAAGGGAAGTAGGCAGAGCAAGAGGCCCCCTTGTCTTCTGATTCTGCTCAAACCAAAAGAAAAGTGTACCAGAGATGGAAAAGTGGATAACTGCCCATTGAGAACCACAAGGGCATTGCCAGGGTGTGCAGAGATGCAGTTTGAAAAGCAAAATCTCAACTCAAGCTGAAACTGGCCAGAGACGTCAAAAACTACAAGAAAGGATTCTTCAGATATGTCAACAACAAGCAAAAACAGAAGGAAAATATTGGCCCATAGTTAAGCAGGAGTGGTGAATTAGTCACTACAAATGCTGAAAAGACAGAGGTTCTCAACACTTTCTTCACCTCTGTCTTTATCAGCACTGTTGGGCCTCAGGCCTTGGGAACAAAAATCCATGTTGATGCAAACACAGACCCACTGTCAGTGAAGGAAGTTTGCAATTGCAAACAAATAGTTTGCAATGCAAACTATTACAGGAGCTTGGCCC
>NW_010309293.1:0-4260 GCF_000700745.2 Antrostomus carolinensis
ATATTATATTATATTATATTATATTATGTCATATATTCTTTCTGAAGTCACAATACTTTAAGCTTTGTGCTTTCAGACTACTTAAAGTATTTTTGAAATTTGAAGTTAAAAACATACTTAGGGATTTTTCTGTGGAATACAGACAGTGCTCCTCATCAGATTAAAGGAAAATGTTCTTTTCAAATTGGACATGCCTGAGGTTTTCCAGGGAACAAGCTATTGATAGGTGGTTGAGAAATCACTGCAAAAAAAAAGGTTTGATTTGTTGCTGTCCTGGTTTTTATCTGGAACAGAGCTGGGTTTCTTTTTAGTAGCTAGAATAGTGCTGTGTTTTGCTTTCAGCCTGGGATTTGTTATGAGAAAAACACTGATAACATACCAGAGTTTGCATTTTTGTTGCTGGAAGTGAAGGACTTCATGTTTTGGTAGTCCACAAGTGCAAGATCTAAGGGGGTGAGGAATATTTAAATTCATAAGCTAAACTGACATTTAGATATGCCAATGGGATATTCCATATCATATCACGTTGTTTAGTATATTAGTGAGGGTCTCTTCCTCTTTTGACTCTCCCTGAATTTGCTCAGGCTCTCGTTCTTCAGGGAGTGCAGTTTCAGTTCAGGATTGTCACTCCTCTGGGATTGTTCTCTGGGAACGGGCCAGGTTTGGTCAGCAGGTGGTGAGCAGTTGCACTGTTTATCACTAATTTGCATATTTTGCTACTGTTATCATTATCACTACTATTTTAATATTAGTATTATTTTAAGTTTTCTTTTATTTCTATTGTTAAACCGTTCTTATCTCAACCTATGAGTCTCCTTATCTTTGTCCCCCAGTCCTCTCCTCTGTTCCCTGAGGGTCGGGGGGAAGTGGGTGAACAGCTTTGTTGGCTGCTGGCCAAGGGCTTGCCCAGTGAAACTATCACAGTTGACAGCTTATGAGAATGAAAATGGTACCCTTCAAATTAAATTTTGTGAATATTTTTTTATTGGTCTTTTTTAACCAAAATGCTTATTTTTTAATTCTATAAGGAAGTATAAATTGATCTCCTTATGAATGTAACCTACCTATAATACATAATTTAGATATCTCCCAAAGTTTATCCCATCCACAAACTGAATTTTTTTAAGGAAGTTTTCTTTAGTGTGAACATTCTTATTCCTGAAATAAGTTGCACCCATTATCTAAATATCCATACAATGTGGAGAAGTCTGATACTTATAAAAGAAAAGGTGGTTTGCAGTCTTCTTAGTGATGAACTTATTCATCTGCAAACCCACTAGCCAAATTATCCCTTTAACCGTTGAAAGTAACTGTAACAAGCAATTGTCTCTGACAGTAGAGATAAAATATTTAATGTTAAGTAGATTTGATCATTTACTGACTCTCTCAATAATCTCCCACTCATTAAACTCAGCAGATGCTCCTGCTATGTAATTCAAAGAATACCTTACAATTTTTTATTTTATTTTTCCCCCCACTCTGAATCAGGAGTGAATTCTGGCTGTGTAGAGGTTCATACATTGAGTGATGGATTCCAAGAACAAACAGCGACTGTACTGGTTTAGCTTTGAAATGACATTCTCAGGGGTAGTTAGGCACAATAGACTCTTTTTTTTTTTTTTTTTTTTTTTTCTCCTTATTTCATTCATAATATTTCTCTTTTTCAATCCTGTTTCATACTAGAGTCAACAAAGCAGTGGGGATACTGTGTTTATATACCAACTCACTTCAGTGAGAGTAGTGAATCTTTATCTGAACAGGCAAGTAAAAAATTAAACAGCTTTTAGGTATAAACTCTGTCTTCTGTACTGCTTAAATAATAAAAAGACTGTGGTAAAAAAAGAACATTGCTAGAAGCAATGAAAATATTATACAAATATAAAAGAATATATTGAAGGTGAAATACAATAAAATATAAGCAGAAAAGCTGACATACTAGTTAGAAAAAAGTGAAGAAGAGTGTAAAGGGACACATTATAGGATAGCTATGTAAGACAATCCCATAAATGATAATACATTTTTTAAGAACAGAGGTGTTTCTCACAATGAAAGAATTCAATGAATACAATAAAATAAAATCCATAAGGTATTCTTGAATTAATAATAAAAGTTTCCCTGCAGCATCTGCAATACTGTTATAGATACCATTTGTACACAGCAAACGCTTTGTATAATAAGTTCTCCAGCTTCATAATTTTTGGGAAAGATACAGATTTCACAACTGAGCACTTCAGTGCCAAATTACCTTTACATCAAGTCTATGTGAGTCAGGGACACTTAATGTACTTATTAGACATTTTACTTATTATAGTAAGAGCTCTAAGAACAGTTTATTCATCTTACATGAAACAGTTTAAGACTAAAATGCATAGAGAATAACTGGAAATAGACCCTTCCTTCTTCTTCCCATATCACTCTTTTTCCCTACTAGAGAGAATGAGGCTGGCACTTGCACGTGGCAAGTCTGGCACTCCTGTCACCAACACAACCAATTTTGGAATGAAAGATGGAGTTTCCTATTCCCATCCCACATCCATTTTACTCTAAACTTTGGAAAGAAGGTGCTTGATTCTCCAAAACAGCAGAGAGAAATCTGTTAAGATCTCAAACAAGCTAAGCATGTTTTCTAGCAAATAAGTATTATTTATGAATATAAACAGTGAGGTAGTGCTGTTACCTCATTACTTAATTATTTTTATTCAGGCATCTTAAGTTTTTTGTGAAGGTAATGGAAAAAGCAATTAAGTAATGGTACTGTAATAAGATTAAACACAGAAATAAATATAACTTGAATCTAAAAATGAAGGTGGCAAATAAAATTATGAAATAGTAAAAACTATCTTGTATAAAAATTTCTCACTCAAATTGCTATGAAACTCTAGCATGAGGCAAGAAGCAGGTCACACAGCTCAGTATCTGAAATTGTTAGGAGTCAGCGTTTACAGACTGTTTTCATGTCATAGTTAATAGGGACATCTGCAGCTTTTAGATATTATGTTAAAGAAAAAAAAAAAGGTGTATATATATATGTTGCCACAATCATCAGAAAGAGTATCAGCTCTGGCTTCAATAGCAAAATAAAAATATCCAGCCTGGAAAAAAAAACAAAAAACAGGGCACTAAATAACCTCTTGATCATTCTCTCAACAGACATCTGTCAGTCAGCTACCACTGGTCATAATATCAATTCAGTCTATTAAACTCATTGTAGAAACTTAAGACTCTAGCCAAGTGATTCTCAATGTGATTGAACTCTCACAAAGTAATTGTAGAATTTACTGAAATGTTGCTATGTTACCTATGGGTTGCACTTATAAAATGAGCACTTTTATTCTCTTTTCTGAAATAAAATTATATTTGTTATTCCACTCTTATTGTTATATTTCCCTTCCTAAGAAGCACCTTGCATGATACAGTTTTCTACCTTCCTTTTTTCTCCTGTTGGCAACAATCCACTTACTGTTGCATCCTTATTTTCTGTATTCAAAAAGCTCATCATAAGGGCATTGCATAAACTTTTTCTACTCTTGACTTTTTCTAGTGGATATTCAAATAGGTATAATCCCTTGTTAACGACATGTCCTAGTTCTTCTACTTTGTTAAACAAGCAAGGAGAAGGCAAGAAAAGGGAAAAAGAGAAAAAGGAAATTATTATCCCTTTCTGTCTGTGAGAGTTTAATTTAGCTGGCAGCCAAACAAGACACAGTCACTCGCAGCCCTTACACTCTACATTGCTGTCAGGGAAAAAAATTATGAGCAGGATGTCTATAGGGAGAAGAAAGGGAAGGTTTAAGGCAAAATGTCAGGGAGTGCTCCTTACCTATCACACAGAGCAGCTGACGCTTACCCAGCCTTTAGAAACTTGGTTGAAGATCTGTGGCCTGTGACAAAATAGTGCTCCTTTAGTGGGATTCACTGCATAAGAAACTTGCTATTGTAGCAAAGGGCAAACTCAGGTGAAATTAAGGTTGCATTATAGACATTGGGCAGTACTGGAGGCTGTAAAGCACAATTCCTTCTAGAAATATTTTGTAGTAAACAAACCAGACATATATAAGTTAAACATGGAAACAGAAGCAAAGAAGACTTCTTCAGGGAAAAGGAAAAAAAAAAAAAAAAAAAAAAAAGAAAAAAAAGAAAAGGTCCCAACCAAACAAAGAATTGCCAAAAAACCCCCACATTTAATTTTTTGTGAAGGGAAGTAGATCAGTTTACTTGTAGTTTGTTTTCAATCAGATTATGCTGTCCTTCTCAGCAGGA
>NW_010309293.1:4281-7713 GCF_000700745.2 Antrostomus carolinensis
GAAAAGTGTACACCACCATGAAAGACTACATGCTTTTGTAATACTGCAAAGGAAAGTTGCACATCAAAATAGAAGACCTAAGTCTGTAATTTGAAGATATTATCAAGGGTAATACTTCACCTTTAACAAAATACTCAGAAAAAAATACTTAAAATATGAATACATACTTAAGGCAAAATTGAATTTTTTTAACATTAATTACCATTTCAATAGGAACTCTATCTGACTGAATAGTGTCCTGTTTTTGATACGATTTTCCAGAAGACTCACATAATTGGAAAGAAAATCTTTAGAAGTCTCTGTCTTACTTTCCCTAGTACATGATAGCAGACCAATAAACCCAGTCATATTTTACATTAAATTTCAAAGAGAAAATAAGATGGCATCCTCCAAATACACCATTCATAGTGTGGAAATTATTGTTATTGTTTACATACTTCAACAGATCAGTACATTCAAGGGTATATTATTGGCTTTATATTTATTTATGTGAATATTAATAGGAGTGAGATGCATATATCATAGAGAGAATAAGTGTAATTATTTAAGTGGTATATTAGCTTTATGGATTTCTGCATAATGAAAACTTTCAATCTGTTAAAAAGCCAGTTGAGAGCAACAAAATACCCAAAAGGATACAAGGTGTTACACAGAATTTAATTTTATGTCAAGGTTAAAAATCTTTATTCATTATAGTATCAATTCAAATGACATCAAGGTCACTGAGAATCTTTATATATTATCTATTCATATTCAAAATACAGACTCTAGCACAATATTTTCATGATATTGACAAATTGCTTAAAAATAAACCTCTGTGTACAAATAACATTATCCTCTTCTATGTTGCATCTAACCTCAAGATTAAAAGAGCAGCAATGTCATTGATCTGAAAGTTAAACATTTCATTGCTGCAGATCCCTTAACCACTCAAGATATTGACTTCAATTTTATTTACAGTCAGGAAAATACTTTTTGCCTATAATAGAAGTATCAATAAAAAATAGAGTTTTAATTATTACAGCTCATAATGACTTCATTTTACTATGCTTTCAAGGAAATTTTCCCAGCAGAATTAGCAAGAGAGATATAGGTTTTAGGGTTTCTTTTCATCCTCTCCTCTCCTCTCCTCTCCTCTCCTCTCCTCTCCTCTCCTCTCCTCTCCTCTCCTCTCCTCTCCTCTCCTCTTCTCTCTTTTCTGATTTCTGTCTACTTTATCCTGAAGAACAAAAGTTAAATAACCTTATTTTACCCAAACAAATTCCAGGTAATCCCCAAAGGCAATCAAGGTAAATTTTATGAGGAATATTTTCATGATCAGAATGATCCTTCAGCCACTCAAAATATCAGGTTAAATGTACATAATAATGTATCATAAGTTAGTGTAAATAAACCCCTGAATAAAAAGCTTCAATCAATACTTTACAGAATGAAGAAACACTTTACAGATGTGAGAGTACAGAAGAAACATCAGGATAAATTTAAACTGAACCAGTCTTCTACAAAAAGAAATGATACATCAGTGAAAAAGGAATAATATATTTTACAGAATTAAGGTTAACAAAGGCAAAATAATGAAAGATTCTTAGAGCTAGGGAAGGAAAGGTGACTTAAGGTCTCTAGACAATTGCCAGTGATGGCAAACAGTGTATGGGAAAGGTTTGCCAAAGGCATAAATGCAGGTGACAAAGTTAAAAGTGGAGAGGAGATTGAGTTAATGGGGATGCATGATCTGTGGAGTGAGTGGAGAAGCATGCCCTAGGCTGTGCAGATTAGTACTGCTCAGGAAAAAAGGAAGTTAAAAGAAATGTAATTTGAGGTGGTCATTAGCCTATGTTCAAGATGTCCACAGTGGTGCAACTGGAAAAGAAAAGGCTGAAACTGAGGATGATATCTGAGGTAGCCTGAAGGAGAGAGTTAATCAACCAAGGTGGCTTTCAAATTAAAGCCTGTCAATGGGTTGAAACACTAAGACTGTGGGCATTAAGTGCTCTCAGAGACTCACGACCTAGAAATAATTTAGAATTCTCAGATAAACAGCAAATAAATTTGGCAATACTAATGCAATTTTTAAATATTTTACTTTGGAGTTCCTGTTTGACATTTTAAAAACTGTTCAAGTTCAAGGATGTTATTTTAAGGAAAGGGAGGTAAAATTATATATTTTTCCATTGTAACTTGAAATTCTAGTAGCATTTGTGGCAAAAACCATGGAATATGCAAGATATAAGAATGAAATTTCAGCTGGCCATATTGTTAAAGTGGTGTGGCTGTGTGCACACCTAGTGCACTAAGGACATTAATTTCCCAAGTGGTCCACAAATTCATTAGCTAGTCATCTGCATAGATGAGACAGTGGACTGCTGTATGATGAACTGCCATGAGGGAAGGCTAAAGCACTGGCTGCATTTGCAACAAGGCATTCTTATAACTGGTGCAGAAGCTCTCCAAGTGGGAATTTTGTACAGCCCTGAAGATTCCCTCAGGCAGCACCTGCAGTGCTTAGACTAAATTATACACTTCAATGTTTAAAGATTAAAATGTTCAATGATTAAAATCCCGGGGAAGAAGCTGAACATTCTGGGGACTCCCAAGGAGGTCACTACTGCAGAATTGCCCAAATCATACATAGATAAGACAGTTGTAAATAGTCAGAAACTGTTCTTCCAGATGCAGACGTGGTCAAGTACGACAGTCTTTTGTATATAGTTGACTGTTTTGTATGTAGTTTAACACAACAGCAATGGAACAGATTGTGCCTGAGCTGAAGTGGTCATGTAAGCGGTCTGCTTGAGAACTGAGCAGAACAGCAGCATGAGGAATTTCACCCAGTGCAGCTGAAGACATGACTGGAAGAACCCTTGTAAAAGAAACTCCTCTCGCCTTCTAGACAGTGACTGAGCACCTTGTTCGGAGTATTGGATTTCTTGTGTAAGCATTACCCTATTGCAAGAACTCAAAAATACAGGATATTTAAACTAATATTCTGTGACTGTCCATGCAGCAACTCCTAATTAAAAAGAAGTAAAAAAGAACACATCCATGTACCTGTATTTTCTTCTGAGTATAACAAAAAGTATGGCTGAAAAAGACAGATTGCTCCACCCATCAAGTCCAAAACAGATTGGAATTACCACCTTTCTGATCCTATTTCATAGGTGATTTGTTTATCTCTCCTAAAAAGGATAGCTTGATATTCAAGCTCTTGTAAACATTTATATTTTAATTGTTATTTGGAAATAATAATCAGTTGAAACCTTTACATGTAAGTATTATTATTACTGGTATTATTGTTAATGTGTCAAAACCAAATACTAATGATGAAAACAGTGTGTTATAAGGTATTTGTGAATGAACTTGCTATTGGCACCATTGGGTATTTCATACTCTAGGACTAAGTTACAGAATCACAGAATCACAGAACGTTAGGGA
>NW_010309294.1:0-3711 GCF_000700745.2 Antrostomus carolinensis
GCTCAGCTGCGTTTGTTCATGCAGGGTGGGGGAAGAAGAGGAGAGCAGGCATCAGAGCAGATGGGCATGTTTAATACTAATGGGCTTATTTAGTGTAGAGCAAGAGGCACACTAGCCCTCTGATTAAAAATAGTAATGTGAATCGTGTGTTTAAAACCCATTACGTTGTCCTGGATTTATATTTCCTGTTCCTGTAGCTGTTGGAGACCTCATTTGGGTAATTAAATATCGTGGTGAAATAGGAGAATAAGAAAAGGAGAGTGCTCACCTCCTTTCCTCTGCCACACGCATCTGGCAACCCTTCGGAGAGCAGAATGGGAGACCCTCTTCGTCTGGGACAGCACCAAGATCTGTCCCAGTCATCCCAGATTCATGTTTAGCCCTATCTGAAAGGGCAGGGGGGGCGAGGGAGGTGGGCAGAAATAAGTGCTTTTTGCTTTTGGTGCTTTCACCTTTGCTGTGAGACCTGTGTGAGCAGAAGGTTTAACTTGATTGTCTAAAAAGTCTCAGTAAGGTAGTGAGCATGGGTAAGTGAAAACAACTGTGCGGAGCAGCTGCCTCTTCCTTTGTGCTGTGGTAAATATAGTGATGAGACACAAGGTGTGGGAAGTGCTGCTGTGCCAGAAGACTGGTATTTTTCTTTCAACTGCATCAACTGCTTTAATAAAAAAAAGACTGACTCTTCTTAGAAACTCTGGGTGATGAGAATACTATCACTATATCAGATAGACTGAGGATGAGGCAGAAAACACTGAGACTTGATACGGTTTAGTGATCGTATTTCAGTGCTTTTAGAGATGGTCAGGAATTAGTGTGTATATGTTACAGATACAACTTCTGCACCGCACAGAACAGTGTTTTTACCAAGTACTGAAATATCTTCAGCACTAAGCCTATTACACTCTGTCTCTTATTCCTGTGCTATAAAGGCCGTCTTTGTTAAAATACTGATTTATCATTTCCCTAATGGCTTGAGAGCAGTAACTGATCATCTGCAGAGGCTGTTGGGTGTCCTTGCTGCAGAGGAAGGAGAGAAGAGAATGTCCTGTAAATGAGTGGCTCTGATGAGGGCTGAGCAGACCCTGCGCGGTTGGTACCCTGGTGTCAGTTGGAGGAGAGGACTCTGGTGTTTTGCTGCTGTGTGTCCACCCAGGTCCATATTGCATGTAAAATTGGCAGTGGCTTGCTGCTCAAAAAAACAGAAGTGTTCCTATAAGTGTAAGCAGCGATGTTCGTGCTAGTTGTGGTGAGTCGATGGAGAATTATCCAGAGGGCTGAATTTATGGTAAACAGAGGAACTACCTGTTTTCAGTGCATTATCAGATTAATGTGTTACTTAATTTTCTTTCTAGGAGGGCAGAGTGAGCTTGAGTAACTCTGGATTTTCAACAAACAGGTCTGCATTTCTCCTGTTACCTGTTCATGAACTCCCTGTGGCAGTGGCTGTAGGCTGAGCACCTACAGAAGTTAAAACTTCTAGTGGGAGCTGAAGACCTGAACGAGCCGGGTTTGGATGCCTGCCTTTGATATTGATGTTTTCTGCTCTCTCAATTGTGTATTCCCTCTTTCTCAACTTCCTGTTTCTGAGCTGAAACTGTATGGCTCAATGAGTAGGAAATAGCACTGTGTCATTTTTGGGAATAGGGGAAGCTAGCAAGAAGCCTGAGTCATTCAAGCAGACAGTCGGTATTGCCAGGTCTGGCATCCTGCTGGCTGCAGCTTGGCTTCCCACAAGGCAGCCTGGGAGCCTCCGAGGCCGCTCGCCTCGGGATGGGAGAGGTTGCCTTCCTCCCGATTTTGGGATCAAGTGCTTGCCCTTGCATCCCTGCTGCAGGGCAGGCATGTGCTGTGGCATCCTCCACAGTTGTATCCAAGGGAGCATTTCCAGCTGGGACCCTGTTAGGTGGAAGCACGTGTGCACATTCCTGATGCCACTGCACTGCTTTCTCAGAGAGAGCTGTGCTGTGCTTCAGTGTCTGCCCACGGCCCATCAGGGTTGCAGGGGGCTTCTGGAAATGCACCTGCTTGGAAACATCTGGTCTGTTGTATTCCTTATGCCAGGCACCACCACTCCCAAACAAAAGCTAGTTTCTTTCACTTGCATATCAGAAAGATATATTTCTCCATTAGCATTGTAATGCATTGTTGTGGTTTTGTTCATTCTCTGAGCTATTAAGGGCAGTGCCCTGAACTGTAATCGCTTCTTTTCAACCTCTGACAGGGTAAGGCAAAGGCTTTCTTGTTTTCGTGACAACTGGTATCAGAAGTACTTGCTTGTGCCCTGTGTCAAGCAGCCATTCAAATATTCTTGCATATGCCCTACAGGCAAAGTAAAGCAGCATATTACAACTGTGTGTAGGATGTGGAAAAGCAGAAAAAATGAGGAAACACAAGGAAAAAGATCTCTGTCTCATGCCATTTTCCAGCCTTCAGGTATTTCACTAAAGTATCTTTTTGCATAATGAGATCTTAGCTGTAGAAAATGTCCATGTACGCTCCCTTTACTGTGTCTTAGAAGCTGTGTGCTGCCCTTCAGTGCATTTCCTGCTTGAGATGGTAGGAAATGATGAGACAGTCCAGGTAGTATCTTCCACTAAACCTGTCAGAGTATCAGAGCTGGGAGCTTATCATGAAAGTCTACTGGTGTTTCATTGCTCGGTTGCTGCCACACCACCATCTGAATAACACATGAATTAACTGCACTTGTTAATTTTCTTGCCAGTCATACTGTTTGTTTCACATTCTCCTCTCAGTTGGACCAACAAAGCTATTTCCTTAGCTGCTATTTGCAGGGTCTAGCTTAACTTGACAATCAGATATTTTCATTGGTTTTTGGTTTTGTATTTGTTGCACCTTAAAACTATCTTAATGCATCCCTTTAAGAACAAAATATGTTTCTGTATTTCTGAATTATCTAGTGTAGCACATTATAAAGACTGGAACAAGAGCAGTGTGCGCAAAAGCATTCAAAACCTGAAACCAGGGTGTTAGTGCCCAGATCTGCAGTGATTTCTGTATAAAGAGCTTAGCTTCTTTGTAGGTTTTGCCACAGGCACTTCTGTTACTGGGCAGAGTCTCAGCTGATGTGTCAGCAGTGAGTGCCTTGGCTTGTCACACTAGAGGGGCTGTGCTGTGGTACTTCACAGTATTGTAATTGTTAGTCTCTGGTGTTAAATTATGTGTTCTTAAAACCTCTCATCACAAGTCTGAAAAATTGAAATTTTTTTCTCCATAAGGGTGCAGTTCATGTAATAACAGTAGCAGAGCATTGGATGATTTTTTTTTTTTCCACTAACGTCTGTTGTAGGAACTACACAGGTAGCTATTTCAGCTTCATACTTTTCTTCTGCTATGCAAAACATGTGCATGGACAGCATATTGCAAGCAGGAAAACTAGTCAATAAGTTATGAGTAGTATTTCTGAAGAGGTTTTGTGTGCTCGTAATGATTGACGAGACATTGAAGATTGTCTGTAGAAGGAAAATCCTGGCATTCAAATCTGTGGGAATGAGGCTGTGTTGTTAAGAGTCCTGTGGAGACAGAGTAACAAGGACAGATCCTGTGACTGTGGAGCTCTACAAAGGACATTGTGTTCAAGGCAAATACTGTCAACATGACTACAGGCCATTTAGAGCTCATCAAACCTCTGGTTTTTGAAACCAGAATCACCTGGAAACATGCATATTGTCCTGGTTTTGCTAGGATAGAGTT
>NW_010309295.1:0-217 GCF_000700745.2 Antrostomus carolinensis
CCCCAGCTTTGCCACCACCCCTGGGAGAGCCAGGAGAGGGGGTGTCTCCTGGGCACCCCCTCTTGCCACCGAGCAGGGGGCTGGGGATGCCTGGGCAGCGGGGTGGCTTTGTGTCCCTGCCCCAGCCCCCAGTGACACCCATGGGTGCTCCGTGCCTCTGATGCCCGATTGAGAGAGCTCCTCCTGGCCCCCTGCACCCCCAGGGTGGGCTCAGACA
>NW_010309295.1:367-602 GCF_000700745.2 Antrostomus carolinensis
CGACGGGGCGGGGGGAAGGGAATGTGCCGGGGGGGGCGGCAGGGTGGGCTGCCAGCGGGAAAATCCAGCTGTTGTGAAAACATGCGCCTTACGTAAAGAGCCTTGGCAGGACCGTGTCGTGGGGTAGAGCCTGGTCCAAACCGTGCCAGACCCATGGGTGCTGCTGCTGACACCAGTGTCACCCTGAGCCCGATCTCTGTGGGTGCTCAGGGTGTCCCCAAATTAAGGGGAGGGC
>NW_010309296.1:0-741 GCF_000700745.2 Antrostomus carolinensis
CCCCCTTCCCCTTGTTACCTTGTTGTAGGGGGTAGAGAAGACCCCTCCCCATTGTACCCCATCCTGGGGGGCTCAGGGGACCCCCACCCCATAGTCTCCAGCCCTGGGTGACCCTAAGGACCCCCCCCAGCTCCTGATGCCCACCACAGGGGGCCCTGGGGACCTCCTTCCCCTTGTGAATCCTGTCCTTGGGGGGGCTCAGGGGACCCCCAACCCCCATCCTGGGGGGCTTTGGGGACCCCCACCCTGTAGTGCCCAGCCCTGGGGGATCCTAGGGACCCCCACCCCATGGCACCCATCCCTAGGGGACCCCCTTTCCCCTTGCCAACCCCATCCTGGGGGGCTTTGGGGACCCCCACCCTGTAGTGCCCAGCCCTGGGGGATCCTAGGGACCCCCACCCCATGGCACCCATCCCTAGGGGACCCCCTTTCCCCTTGCCAACCCCATCCTGGGGGGCTTTGGGGACCCCCACCCCGTAGTGCCCAGCCCTGGGGGATCCTAGGGACCCCCACCCCATGGCACCCATCCCTAGGGGACCCCCTTTCCCCTTGCCAACCCCATCCTGGGGGGCTTTGGGGACCCCCACCCCGTAGTGCCCAGCCCTGGGGGATCCTAGGGACCCCCACCCCATGGCACCCATCCCTAGGGGACCCCCTTTCCCCTTGCCAACCCCATCCTGGGGGGCTTTGGGGCCCCCCACCCCGTAGTGCCCAGCCCTGGGGGATCCTAGGGACCCCCAC
>NW_010309296.1:803-1023 GCF_000700745.2 Antrostomus carolinensis
GGCAGCGTCCAGGGGGATCTCGGAGCCCTGGGACAGGAGATCCTCGGAGCGATCGTCGGGACGCTCGTCCGTGTTGGTGCTGCCCACGTCGGGGGTGGCACTGTGGGACGGTTCACTCGTGTGTCCCTCGTCCCCGTCGCCGTCCCCGTCAGAGAAGTTCTCCGAGCTGAAGGTCGACAGCGACTGGCGCTTGCTCATGCCCGGGGGCCACCTGGGGGGG
>NW_010309297.1:0-1603 GCF_000700745.2 Antrostomus carolinensis
GTGGCTCGGGAGGAGAGGACGACACGTTTCAGAATCTGAAGGATGTGGCTTATCTCAGGGCAGACCATTATTTCAAGTTTTCCCTGTGTCCTGGCGCGTTCTCAAGTAACTTTCGATGAAACTGAAGTCCCGTGACCATATAGTGACCTTTGGTCAATTCCCTTCCAGCAAGCTAGTTAGTAAGTAAAAAGCAGCCACAGAGCAAGCTGTGATTGCATTTACACTTGGAATTAGTTTGACAGCAGCAGTTCAGCTGAAGCACCTGAACACCAGCTGGCAGCTTGATACAGAGTTTATAACCTACGCCATGCAGAGCAAGAGCCACACCACAGTACGTGGCCATCAGTGGCCATCGACTCTCAGCCATCAGGTTTTCGATGCTGTGCAGACCGAGTCAGATGCTGCTGCCTTTGATCTTGTGGTGTAAGGTGGTGTGGCTCAGTGTAATGGTGCATTGAGATGCTAAACTGGAGGGGGGTCACTCAAGTGGAACCTGCGACTAGTGGTTTTTCTCCTGGTTATGGTAATGGCTATTACATTGTCAGTGACAGCTATTGGGCTCAGACTTGCTGGTCTCCTATTAGCATGTTAATTTGTGTCTCATTATGCTGGTTATTAGTTACTTCTCCTCTCTCAGGTCTGACTATACAGGCTTCTATTCACTCGCTCAGGTTGCCTCTTCCTTTTCCCTCATGCCCTGAAAATGAAGAACAGCTCATTTTGTCAAAAATTCTGTATTACAGGTATGAAATGATGTTTTCCTAGTCACTGCAGATGACTATTCACAGAAATCGGTGGTATTTCCCAGAAATGCCATTGGCTACAGCCAATGTAGCCAGTAGCTTCCTGTCCACTGCCCAGTGTAAAACGCTGCACGATACATCCCTCAATGTATCTGCTGTCACCTCTGGTCATGACAGACTCTCAGGCTGCTTTCCTTTCTTCCAGACATTTCTCACTGGAGTGCATGTGTCCTTCTTGCATGAGGGTTGATAGTGTAAACTTGATAAAATTACTAGTTTACCTGCAAGTGAAACAGGATAATCAAGAGGAATAAGAACATCAGCAATAATCCTGGGCCATAGGTGTTTGGGAATCTGCTCTGAATACCTGGTTTGTTTTTCCTGTAGTTACACTCATTAAAAGACATGTGCTCTGGAATCACTTATTTTCTGAAGAAAATCTCCAAGTATGATTAAAAGAGAGTTGGAACCCTGAGATTCAGGTGTTGCAATGCTTAACTCACAGGTATGGGGTTCTTAGAGTACCCCAAACTTCAGTGCTTTCTAACTTGACTTTTTATGCACTAGGAGACTTCAAGACCTTGGAACAGGTTACATAGCAATCTTTCCTTCCTGATGAGCCAGAGATTATCTAAAATCAGCAACTGAACATGGTTTTTCATTGAGCAGCCTCCTCAGGATCTCTAGTGACAGGCTGTTGGAAGTCTGGCTCCCCACCTCAAGGCCAGAGCTTTAGTCTTCTCAGAATGCAGAGCTGAGCCATTTGCCCTGGAGACAGACCCTGATATCCATATCTTTCAAAAGCTATATTAGATAATTCACCTAAGTGTAAGTTTTTTATTTGTTTTCTCATAACAGCA
>NW_010309297.1:1628-3046 GCF_000700745.2 Antrostomus carolinensis
CTGCATTTTTTTCTGGAGCTATAAAAGATTGAGTCCATTCCTTTATTTTGAAAACTTAAGCATTTTTAGGTAGATTAAAAGTTTTGAATCCAGACCTATAGATAAATGTAGTGGGCGAGGATTTTTGATACAACTCCAGAACCATCTGGCCAACCAGCAGCAAATAATTAACTTTGCTGACTTCTCTAGTCTTGTCTGAGATAATATCATTTCAGGGACATCAGGATTGCTTATGTTTCCACTCTTTCATCCCATCACTATGTTGTTGGTTTTTTTTTTTGTGATCTTTATCAGTTGTTCTGATTCTGCAAGGCTCTTGGCACCCACCGTTTCTCCTGCCCTTCTGGTTCTGTAAGCGATCTCCATGTTTCTCCTCGGTATGCTCACTCTTACATCACCCTGTGTGCCCCTTTTCTCCTACAGTTTCAGCTCACTTATCATGCTTGTGCAATACCAAGCATCTTCAGAGGAGTCTGGGCATGAGGCAATGCATGATTTAATGGGACTGATCCATGATCTCCAGGAACAGGCTTTTGATCAGTTTCCCTGTACACAAACTTACTTCCTCCTCCAAAAACCCTCTAAAATACTATGACTGACAGGCATTGTACAGTTATTCTAAAGCTTGTTTTGACAAAGCCATGTTAGTTTGCTGGTCTCCAAAGAGCTTTACTCACAGGCAATAATGCCACTTAGTCAGAATATGACAGGTGGGATCTCCAACCTATGCTGGTCATCTCAGATGAAACTTAGATAACTGGAGAGCAACCAGCATTCAGCATGACCACGCCTGCTTCATCTTTCCTCTGACTTTCACTCATATTTTTGGTGTGAGATGTCTTCCTTCCAAAAAACTTCTGAAGTCAATCTGCCTGTATTTTCTTCCCCCAAGAAAGCTTTAAGTAACAATTTTCTGCCTTCTCGTATCGGGGCCATTTTACCATTGTATGTTACCAACTGAATGGTGCCATGCTACAACAATGATCTCTCATCTTGTTCCCACTAAGATATTTGCAATAACACCAACTTTTGTGTTATTCTTACTGTCATTACTTTGCTTATCACTGCCCAAAGGTAAACACGGAGAAAAGGTGACTCAATTTAAGTATCACTACATATTAACAATATGATTCTTAAAATACCATACCATTGACTCTAGGTGTACATTTTGTGCAGTTCTGTGCTCCTGGGTGACTTGCCATTGTTTTTCCTGGACCAAAGCACTGTCATTTTGGCAGGTGTGTGCTGTGCCACTGAGCTGTGTACCTCCCATAGTGAGATCTTGGATAAATACATGGAATCTTCCAATTCTGCCTGGACAAGATTTGTGCTGAATGGGAGGGTATGTATGTCTGGTGAAAGACAGATGGCAGAGGAAGGACCAGTTCACAGCATCCTCACAGCTAAAGTGAGGAAGT
>NW_010309298.1:0-211 GCF_000700745.2 Antrostomus carolinensis
GAGGTGGCCCCAGGGGGACCTGAACCTGTGGCTGATGGCACCACCACCCCTGAGGCCCCTGTGACTTATCCTTCACGAGTAAGGAATTTCAGTAATGTCACCCGTGGGACGATGCTGCCTCCCAGGAGCCCACGTCTCCTGTCCCCGGGGAGCACAGCTCACACGAGGGGGGGCTGCAGCCCCAGGCACGAGCGCCAGGCAGCAGTGGCAG
>NW_010309298.1:271-2004 GCF_000700745.2 Antrostomus carolinensis
CCCTGGCTCACAGGATGGCGCAGACCAGGACAGCCACGTTCCACAGACAGCGCAGCCACAATGTGTAAGAAACCGACTGCTTTAATCGAAATGATCCCCCTGCCCCACACAGGTAGAAAAGCCAAGCCCTGCAGAAACGGGGAGGAGACGGGGTCACTGCTGCTCCACCCCAAAAAAGGGCCCGAACTGACAACAGGGGAAGTACAAGTGGTGGGGAGGTGCTGTGGACCAGACAGGGATGAAAGTTCACTAATTCCTCCAAAAGTGGGTGTGCTGGCGCCAGGGGAAGCGCCGCACTCCCGCACGGCCCTGCTGGGCGCTGCCGAAGCTCTCGGGGCGGCTGCTGGTGGGACGGTGGTGTGGCCACGGGCCTGGCCAGCCCCGACAGGCCATCGTCCTCCACGGCACCCAGGCAGGGAGCCCGCTGGGTCTCCACAGTGCAGGGAGTGAGGCGACAGGGCAGGCGTGGCACAAGGGCATGGATGAAGGGCTTGTCACCACACGAGTCCTGGCGCAGCGCCGTGTCCCTCCTGTCCCTGCCCAGGCTCCCAGCAGCTGGCAGAGAAGTGTCCTCCGGCCCTTAAGTGGTTTTTCGCTTCTTGGCCGAGGGTCTCTCTAAGACGTCCCGCACCCCTGCTGCTTTCTGCTTGAAGAACTTGGTGTTCTGTGCGCTCTCCTGGCCCCAGGCAGAGTCGAAGGAGGTGGTGTCCTGGTCCACCAAGTGCGTGTACTTTGTCCGCCCCGAGCGCCCAAAGTTCTTGACCTGGGGAGCAGAAAAGCTTGTGAGCAGCTGCTCAGGGAAGATGTGGGGACCCTCCGCTCCTCCCAGCCCAGCGCATGAGCTCCCGCCACAGAACCCCGACACCTCGGGGTGGCACACGGGCCAGGCACCCTCCAGCCAGCGCACCCACCTGCATGACTTTGGGCAGGATGGTCTTGTTGAAGTGGTCCTCGAGGGTCGGGGCGCTGAAGTCCCTCTTGTACACCTCCTCGTCCTCGTCCTGCAGGAGAAGGACACGCCTGCTCAGCCCACAAGTTTCCAGCAGTGGAAGAAGTTGGGGAGAGCCACCAGAAACCCCAATCCCTGCTCTGCCAGGGGCTGCCACAGCACTCGCGGTCCTATCGCCCTGCTGCTGAAGGTGGGGACACGAGGGTTGTCCCACGCCCAGGCCCTCGCAGCAGCGCTCACCATGAAGAAGGCGCCGCGGTGGTAGTACTTCTGCAGGAACTTGTATTTGCCCTTCACCGCCTTGTTGGTGATGACTTTGCCGTTGGCCCGAAGCTCAGCGCGGCGCTCCTCCTCCGTCAGGTTCCGCATGCGCTCGATCTCCGCCTTCTCCTTCTCCATGCTGGGCAGGAGAAAAACCTCTCAGACCCCGCGCCCCCGCAGCACCCTCCTGGGACAGCTCTGTCACCAGCTGCTGTCCCAGGGATTCTGTTTACTGACTGGAGGGCAGCAAAGGCAGCCCGAGGCAGGACAGCCGCGCTGCCACCGGGAAGCATGAGGAAGAGACACCTCAGCTGCCCGCGGTGCTGCAGGCTCAGCCTTGTCCCCACGCAGGCGGTACTTACGCTTCTCGTTCTTCACGGTCCCGTTTGATGCGCTTCAGCTCACGCACTTTCCAGGCCTCGTACTCCTCCTCATCATTCTCATCATCTGTATCAAGTGCGTCCAGCGCGGCCAGCGAGCGCTTGTTCTCCTCCAGCTCCTTCTTCGCTTCCTCTTCCACGAT
>NW_010309299.1:0-13629 GCF_000700745.2 Antrostomus carolinensis
TAAGGCCGCGGGCGAGCAGGCCGAGCCCGAGGAGAGCGGGCTGGGCGACGCTGACCTTGACCCCCCTCTGCCCAAGAAGACAAAAAAATTCAAGAGCAACGGTCCGGCTGGAGAGAGCAACGGCTCCGAGCACACGGTGAAGCCATCCTCTGCTGCAGGCAATGGCGTGACGTCCCTGGCAGCCCAGAGCGCATCCGGCGATGGAGAACAGGACAGCGATGCAGAGGTAGTAATGCTCTGCCCGCCGAACCCTGGTCTTGCTTAATTAAATTCCCACTGGTAATAACCAGGCTTAATAACATAGACTGGGGGCTGTGCGGAGACTGGGCATGTGAGGGATGCGGGAGTGTGAGGCTGCTATGAGGCTGCTGTCATAGGCAGCGTTTGCCGCTGTTCCCTTTGGATGTACAGCGCCCAGTCCTGGGCATTGGGGAGTGCCTGGCCTCCTGCCCGTTTCCACCCAAGCTGCAGGTGGGCAAGTGAAGCACAGCAGTGTATGCACCAACATGTGGCAGCCATCTCCGTGTCACATTTTCCTCCTCGTGGTAAACACTAAGCCATTTGGAGTAGCTTATCCTCCAGTGGAGGAGGCTAGCTAGCAGGAAGCAGTTTCCGTGTGCTAGCTTGTCTTCATGTAGCAACTTGTTTTGTGTCCTGCAGCGCAAAGGTTTTTCCCTGTGGCACAAGCAGTCACTGTTTCAGAAATGTGCGCTGGTTTGTGATGTGACAGTGCTTTCTCTGCTGGCAGGCCCTTTGAAGAACTATTTGGCAAGATGTTCTGTAAGGGAAGGTCACAGCTATCCTCATTAATTAATTCCTCCCTGTTCAGATTTCACCCTTGGCCTTGCACACACATACAAGAGGGCCCCACAGCTTGCCTTCCCCTGTTTAGGGCCTTCTGTGGGTAATTTCCTCTCTTGTTTTTAAGATGGGAACATGAATCAAGAGATTGCTTTTTGTGCATTAGGTGTAACGATGTGATCTCTTGGATCTTTGAAGCAGAAGCTAAATTGTGAGTTTTAAGTAAGTATCTTATGGTGTACAAAGTTAAGAAGCTGTTGGCATGGTGAACCAAGTAGGTGTGATTTAGAGGGATATTCCTGCTTCGCACAGTACCCTGTGACACCAACATGTTTTACTGTGAAAAACAGTTTTCTAATGAATTTGATGGACTCCAGTTAAGATTTTTAACAATTAGTTTCCTTTTCCTGACTTGCTAAGCATATATATGTGCATGATGCAGTAAAAACACACGGAAGGGGCAATTCCCTTTTGTTTGCCATGGGGCTTAAAAGGTGGTGCAGGTATATCTGAATTAGGGGTGAGAGAGCAGTAGTCCTGCTTTTGAACAAGTTGTTCCAGGTGACAAGAGCAGGGAGACCTTTGTCAGGAAGTCTTTACTTAAAGACTGATGTAAAAACAGGATTCACTTGTAGGAATTCTGTCACTCTGAGTGGTGCAGCCTGTGTCAATGTGTCTTCTAATGTGGGGTGGCTGGATTCAAGTTTCCTGGTTTATGCTGCGATGATGTTTTTGTTTGTGAAGTACCCACATCACAAGGGTTTTCTTTTTCGTTAGCTGGTAAAATTGCAGTGGTAAAGCAAATACACAGCTTCTCTTGTGTGCCTGTGTAAGATGTGTTATTTGCTTATCTCTTAGGGCTAATAAGTATTTTTTTTTTCTTTCTTTCTTTTGTCCTGTTAGGAGCTGACAGAAGAAGCAAAAGAAGGTGCCTTCTCCAATTTTCCTATCTCTGAAGACACCATCAACCTTCTCAAAGGTTAGTTAATGTGGCAAAAAAAACATTTGTAAATATTTTTCTAGAATTGCACTCGTGTTACCCATGCAAGCAGAGACAGAAGGCAAGGCTAAATTGTCCTAAATTGTCTTCCATTTATTGTGTGGTAAAGAACACGCACTTCAGTGGTCACTAGATTCAAAGAATCTACGGTTGTTAGTAGGAACACAGTTTCTGTTTTGTTGCATTTCAAGTTCTGTCATTTTAAGGCAATTTTATTCTTCCATGGTGTAGTTATTCCTACATCTACATTCTAGAGACAGAGTTTCTCTTCTCATCAGGATAATTTTACTTACTATGTTTCTTTATTTTAATTCCAGTATCTGCTGTCTACACTACCACTTCTTAAATAAGTGCAATGGTATTTCCTATATGAGGACTACTTGGCTCCTGTGAACAGATTATCTCTGATTATTCTCATACTTTCAGGCATTTTTATGTGTCTTCTAGATTAGTTTTATTGTGGATGTAACCTCTGTAAAATTCATGTCTCTGTGTTGGGAAACTGTGCAATTCTTGCTTCCCAGACAAAATTCTCCTAGTTACTTTACATTTTCCTTGTTTGGAAGTTTCTCTTGGATGGATTGTTTCATTTCCATTGTGCAAAATCTCTCTCGGGTTTTAGAGTATCTTAAAATAAACACCCTCACCTCCTCCCCTACCCTCAAAACCAAGCTACCACAAAATCTTGGGCTATATCAGGGAAAACGTTTGGTTGATTGTCTGGGGGCTTGGGGGTTTTTTGTTTGTTTGTTTTCTTATGCTCCAGTTGTCTTATGTCAAGCATCATAAAGAAGGCTCTATTTCACTGTGAATACTCAGCTGTGGTTTAGGGAGGAATACTTTTTGATCTAGACTAGGAGAGAAAACACACAGATGCGTATTTCTTCTAACTTGCACCTGCTCTTGTGTATACAGGGTTTGACATAATGTGTCCTACGTTTTTGGGCTAGTTATAAATGGGGCCTTCTAATTGTTTGTTCAGCTTTCAGTAGAATCAGCACCTTTTAATTAAACCTCTTTGCATTATCTTACAGCTCGAGGTGTAAAGTACCTGTTCCCTGTGCAAGTGAAGACTTTTCAGCCCATATATGATGGCAAAGACCTAATTGCTCAAGCTCGAACAGGAACCGGGAAAACCTTTTCTTTTGCTCTTCCGCTGACTGAAAAACTTCAGAGTGTCTCACAAGATGGGAAAAGAGGCCGCGCACCAAAAGTAACTTACCACTTCAGGCTCAACGCCAGAACCTTAGAATATAGTGGTTTTCAAAAGTGATTTTGTAGCTGCTTTGGGGACTTTTGTTTGGGATTTCTTTCTCCTTTATTGGTGTTTGTAATGCTGAACGCTTTCCTCAGCTCAGGAGCTACAGTGTGACAGAGGTTTTGCAGTATTGCAGTGGTACCAGGCTTCACATTTGGGGCTCCTTGTGACCTGATTTGAGAGAATGGTTTAGGGCGCTGCAGTAGTAGCTAGTGGACTTGCAGACTGCCGTCCTCAGGAAGTCAGTGTGTGGCTTTGGGGTTCAGTCCCCTACCTCTTCTCAGGTAGTCCTTGAGTCAGCTGGACTTGTCTCCATTCACTGAGGTTGTTTCTCACTATAAATTCCATGGTGGTAATTGATGGGTTTTGGTTTTTTATTTTTCCCTAATGTCTGGAGACTCAACTTAATGGATTCAAGTGTTGTTTACATTTCTACTTAAGCATGAGATGGAATTGGTAATGAGATACCTGTGATCAGATATCATATTCCCATGCAAATGAAGTCCATATATTTATCATTAGACTGAAAAACTGTTACAGTCTGCAATCTGTTGCCTACTTTGTTCTTCTGTTTTATTAGCCTTAAAGGTGAGGTGAGTTTTAAAATCTTACTGTCTGAAAGATTTTTAGAGAAGAATTCAGCTCTTTGTTTTATCATTTCATTCATAAAAGAAAATGGAAGAGGGAAGGATAGATAATGGAAAGTCATGTAGGTGGAAAAGGAAGATATATGGCTAGCATCAGGCTATGTATCATTTAAGATCTTACTACTCCAATTTGTTTAGTGTCTGTTTGTAACCTTTACTGCTGAACTGCACCTTCATTGTCCTTAGTAAAGTTACTGAAGTGTGTATTTTATCTGGCATTAGCTTCAGGGAAAAAAAAGTTGCTGTTCTACATCTCAGTTATCTTGTAATGCTTTGCCTTGTTTCTTCTTGCTGGCCGTGAGGCTGTGTTGTGCAGGCTCCAGGTGGCAGGAAATCTTCCTGGGATGGTGGGGAGCTGTGGGCACCTCTACAGCAGTGTAGAGTAAGAACGGAAGTACAGGCTGTTTGACATGAAGTAAACCCTTTTCTTCTAGCACCTTCTCCCATGTGCAGCTGCATTTTTGTTCCTTTTCACTCCCTCCAGGTGCTGGTTCTTGTTCCAACCAGGGAACTGGCCACTCAGGTAGCCAGGGACTTCAAGAATCTCACCAGGAAACTGTCAGTGGCTTGTTTCTATGGAGGAACTCCATATAAAGCACAGCGTAAGTAAATGCTAAGGAATTACAACTGGATTGGAATTGACTTTCTCCAAATACATTCCATGAATACAACTGGCTTTTTTGTCCCCCCTCAGAGTTTCACTTCAGTCAGGAACCATGACATTGCTTTCAAAGGAAGCATAGAGCCTGGGTTGCATTATTTTAGTTACAGTAAATTTTTATTTAAAAGAATAACTGTAAGTCCGCAAAGTGACTAGTCCTTTTAGTCGCTTCTTTATTGCATGTTTGTCTGGTTTTTGTGTAGACATTCACTGGGACTAGACAACTATCCAAGGAAAAGAGAACTCTATGTGCATGTGGCTCTGTCTCTCTCAGGGGTAGCTGTGAAAAATAATTTAGCTGAAAAACAAGCCTTTTTTCTGTGATAAGCTGTGGAGGTTTCTAATGCCAGCTGACTGCTGCTTGAAATTGGTGTATCGTACTGTAACTTTGTGGTTTAGCTGGTATTTCTGACAGAGCAACTGGGGCGGCCATTAATCTTACTTGTATGTTACCTGGAGTGGACGTAGTGCTTTATTCGGAGATTAAAGTGAACAGCAGCAACTTTTTGGTTCTAAAATCAGAAGTGTTGCTGTGTACTGGTAGCTTTTTACCTTGTTGTCTCTAGGTATTCTGACACTCTCCTTGTTTTTCTGTCTTTTCTTCCAGTTGATCTCCTTAAAAGTGGCATTGATATTCTAGTGGGAACTCCTGGACGGATTAAAGACCACATTCAGAATAGCAAGTTGGAACTTTCCAGTGTGAAGCACGTTGTTTTGGATGAAGTTGATCACATGTTAGACATGGGCTTTGCTGAACAAGTGGAAGAAATCTTAGGATTTGCTTATAAAAAAGGTAAATTCTGACATCAGGAGAGGAATAGGGGACAATGCAGAAAACACAATTTTGCTACTTTGAAAACTGCTGATGCACCCTCAACTTGAATCCTTTGTGTGATGATAGTATTGGACCTCAGAGAAAAGGGTAAGGTAGAGCTGGAAAAGGTTCAAAGCAAGGTGACAGATGGCTGAAGGGCTGCAATGGCATTTCTGGAAGGAGGGGGGTTAAAAAACAAAAAAGCAAAAAACCAACAAATCCAACCCAACTCCCTAAGCCTTAGTGTTATTTGTCTTGAGAGAGGTGACTGTGCATAGGGTTAGAGTTATGATATGTCTGTACACTTGTCATCACACAAAGTTGACAACTAGGGAATATTTGCTCTTTTCTGATATAATGGGCATTCAGTGAAGCCACCAGGTAGCAGATGAAGAACAGAAGAAGGTTATTTTAATAGTGTGAAATTCCTTGCCACATTGTACTAATGCCAAAAGCTTTGAAAAGTGACTTGGGTCATTGGAAGCAGAAATATCAAGGATAACTGAAAGCAAAGGTATCACTTGTGGCTCTGAAAGCCATAAAAAGCTAGTTACTGGCAGTGTTTCTTCGTATTTTTGTTAACTACACTTGCCTGCTGTTGGAGAGAGTATGTGAGCTTCATGGATCTTAGGTTTGACCCCGTACGACCCCTGTCATTTTTACTTGACTATTACATTCTCCCCATTTCTGCAGAGCTGGTCTTTGTCCTGACAGCCAGAAAGTACAGATCATCTTCTAAAAAAGGAAATTTGTGTAGGTTTTGGAAGAGTTGTTGTAATTATTCAGCCACTGGAAAATAAATTGTAGGGAGTAATAAGCATTCTTTTGCAATGTGCGTTTCTTTCTGTCTGATCCTGTGAAGCCATGGAGGTTAAACATTTTCAAAGTAACTGGTTTTTAAGCTGTTCTTATGTCGGGTGATTATCTTGTTATGTAATTCTTCTCCCCATTCTGCAGAACGTTCTTTTTAGCCTGCCTTTTTCCTTTGCACATAGCTATGCTGTTCTAGTTAGTGTTGGAGTACCAGGCAAGGAGGGATTAAGAGAGTTCTTTCAGGTATGTGGAAGGACTTCAGGCACAGTCTAAACCATTTTTAGCACATGACCTAGACATATGTCTTGCATTGCTTCTCAGGCAGGATGAAAGATTCAGTTTGTTCCAGTTAAAATTACTGTGATTGTGCCTTTGGTGTCTAAAGGGTATTAAGAATAATTTGCATTGCTTCTAAGTTTTCTTCTTGTAGCTGACTGACTGAACATATACATATCTCAATTTGAGAGCAACTCTGCTTTATTTTTATCAGTTCTCAAGTTTCAGAGTCTGTTTTAATGACTGAAATTGGTGGCTTCTCCTTCCAGGTTCTGAGAACAACCCCCAGACACTGCTATTTTCTGCAACTTGTCCACGATGGGTGTATGATGTAGCGAAAAAATACATGAAAGATGAGTATGAACAGATTGACCTGATTGGAAAGAAGACTCAAAGGACTGCCACAACTGTGGAAGTGAGTGATTCTGGTGCAGAGCAGTGCAGGTCCTGAGGGCATGTGGCTGGGATGAAGCGCGTTCTGCATTGACATTACAAATGGGGATGTGGAATGACTTTCCACGTGGTTGACACATCAGTTTTTTAAGCTTTCTTATGGGGACAGTAGTTCGCAAGCTTAAAAAAAATTTCTTTATGCATTTGTTTTGTCTGTCCTGTGCATGGCTTAGATTTAACATAGATGCTCGTCATGTTTCTTTCCCAAACAGCACTTGGCTATACAGTGTCGCTCATCTCAGAGAGCAGGAGTTCTTGGAGATATCATTCAAGTCTACAGTGGCAGCCATGGGCGGACCATTGTCTTTTGTGAGACCAAAAAGGAAGCGAATGAACTGGCTATGAATGCTTCACTCAAACAGGTACAGGGGGCTGAATGGAGGGAAGCAGTTATGGATATTCAGGAGTTGAATGCCCTGAAATAAATATGACCTTGCAACTATGTGGATGAAGCTGTTTCTGTGGGTGGTTTCAAAGCTTATGAAAGCTGTTTCTAGAAGAGTTTTGCAGTTAAAATACCCTCTTGACTGTGATGATGAGTTCATTTCTTTGGCTTTAAAATCATTAAAAGGACAGGATCAATGGAAAATATGGAGCTTATGTTGAATAATCAGGAGATAGCAATAATGTTGATGAACAGGAACTAGTATAGTGCACATATTCCATTTCACATTAGTGTGCTTTTTAGATTCCCGTCTATAAATGGCATTTATTCTTTGAACAGTCGGTGTTCAGGAAAATCCAACTAATATGGTAGAATGGAATGTCTTGTTGCCCTTGGAAGGACATTTAATAGTTTCTTCAGAACTCAGATGATACACTGAGCAGATTTTTTATGCTTGCTTGAATTACTACCCTTTTTTTTTGAGCATGGGGAAATATGCTGGATTTATTTCAGAGAAAATCCTGCTTGTTACTAAGTACTAATTTATGGAGAAAGAGCAGTGGTGGGAATACATGGTTTTCCCAGTATTTGATAAATGTCATATATTATCCGCATCAAAATCTTGCAGCAACAATTTTTGTCTGTTGGCCCTGCTGCTTTTACAGTAAATCAGATTACTTTGTTCTGTGTCAGTATGTGATGTGCTTTTCTCTTATGTTATTCGTTTGAATTCTGAGTTTGTCTCTCCCCTTTCTCATTGTCAAACACTTGATCCGTTTCTTGTCCCATTAAAAGTGGAGGTTTTTCAAAGCACCTGTGGGGTTTGGAAATGCCCTGAAAACTTTACTTCAGCTTCTGTGGGTTTTGGGATGGCTTCCCAGGGAAGGGAGCAAAGTCTCTTGCTAGATTTTGACTAGCACTGCTTAAGTAAAGTTGCTTCCATTTGCTCCAGTGGAAGTGTAAGCTAAAGTGGGCCCTTTTGGCGTAGCAGAGTGTAAATTGTAGTTTGCTGTTGGTATGCTACAAATAATAATGTTACAGTAAAACTACTGCTTATAAGTATTACTGTCCCAGAGAGGGATCAAATCACAAAGTAGGATGCTTTATATTCCTTTGGTATCAGCTGTGTAATTTCTGTTGCTCTGCACAATGTTTTGGGGTTTGTAATTAAATGTCTTCAGATACTGCAGCCTAGACTCCCCTTTTTAATTGTTACTGGTTCGTTTCACTGACAGGATGCCCAGTCATTGCATGGTGACATTCCACAGAAACAGAGAGAAATTACATTAAAAGGCTTTAGGAATGGTGTGTTTGAAGTCCTGATTGCAACAAATGTAGCTGCCCGTGGTTTGGATATTCCCGAGGTTGACCTTGTTATACAGTGTTCACCACCAAAAGTAAGTCAGAGGAAACAAAAATTGTAATTTATTTTTTTGTGATGGAACAGTGGGCTGTTTCTCTTTCACCAGAATTATGTTCTGATTCACAAATGAAGTGGATTTTTTGTACATGCAGGCCTAGAATTTCCTAGTTAAGCTTTTATATTTTGAACTTTGATTAAAATAAAAATGATGTTTTTTGGTTACTCTGGAAAGTCATAAGATAGCTTTTGACATTATTTCAGGATTTCTGAATTGCTTCTGAATGTTGTTCAGTTTCCTAATGATTTGAAAATACTCCTCCTGCCTTTTTCTTCTTTTGAAACTCCAGCAGACCTTTTAAAAAACTTGGGTCAGTAGTGTTTGTTAAACCTGAGGCAGCATACGCAAGCCTGAGTGGTTTGTGTGTAGTTACAAGTTTGGGTATAGAGACATAATGTGACACTCCATAGGCTTCTGAGTTAGGATTTAGTTTGCATATTCTGTCTCTTACCATGCATGAATGTCAACGGTTTAAATTACATAAGGTATTCTCATGTTAACTGAATTTCTGAAGGATGTTGATTCCTACATCCATCGTTCCGGACGTACGGGTCGAGCTGGTCGGACCGGGATCTGCATTTGCTTATTTCAGAGAAGAGAAGAAGATCTTCTGAAACAAGTTGAGCACAAAGCGGTGAGTTGTACCTCGGACCCCTGCTTAATTAAATTACTCATCTCCTAAAAAGACTTCGCCACTCTTAGACTTTGTAACCATGGGCTGCTTATGGGACTCATGTTCAGTAGGTGTAAAATGTTGATATTTGGTAAGCATTTGTAAATGCTTTTGTATCAGCCTGTTCTAATGTCCCATGAGTTTCCCCATGTTGGCAGTACTCTGTTGCTGTCAGCAGGCAGACTGTGACAGGAATGCATGAAGGAGATTTTGCCTTTCCTTGCAGTCTGCATGTAAATTGATGTGCAGTAGCTCCAGATTAACAAAGGCAGGAACTTAAATCAAAGCTTTATTCTAGCTTTAGAAGTAAAGACTGTTGATGTTTTAAACAGTAAGTGACTAGAGGTCACAGTAATGTGACTTAAGTAGGGTTGAGTTGTAGAGTACTGAAAACACCTCTAACTAATTTGTTTTCTTGATTTCAGGGGATTACATTTAAGCGTATAGGTGTTCCCTCTGCTACAGATGTAATTAAAGCTTCAAGTAATGATGCCAAAAAGTAAGTTTATTTGCCTGTCCTTAAAGGATGTCTAGAGGTCTTACCAACAACAGTGCTGTTAATGCAAAGCTTTAAGGGATCAGAACTGTATGTGAGCATGTCTGTCGTGCAAGTCAGCTGGTTTGCATGTAGACTTGTTTTCATAAGATGGTATCAATAAAACTCCTTGTGCTTGAACATAGACCTTTTCATAGAACATAAAATTCTCTCTTAAGTTCTTGTAAAAAAATAACCTTTTTTTTATATAATCAGAAACTAATAGCAGAACAGGGAATTGCTGTTGTGCAGGAAAACTGATTTTGTCCACTCAGATGACACAGTAGCAGCGTCTAAAGAGCAATAGGTAGTACAATGTGGAGTTACTCAGCAGTAGTGAGAGTGTTGTAACCCTGTCCTGTGTTTCTTTGTATCATTCTATTCTCGAGGGTTGTGGCTTTTTTATTCCATGTAGCATTTGACTCCTCATTGATGGAAATTGCATTGACAGAGATTATTATAATTAAGTGAGGATTTGACCAGTGTAGAGGTCATTGGCATGGTGTTGGATTTCACTGAAAAATGGTGGGAGGTGCTAATGTACCAAAAATAGCATTAGAAAAGTAGCTGTTCTTGGTTTTCCAGCTTGTTTCCACTGTCTCTCACAGAAGTAACCAATTTAATCAGCTTGCACTGAGAGCAAGAAGTCCCTTGCCCCAGCCCAGCAGTGGCATTGTAGTGGTTTGCTTCTCTTCCTTGTGAAGTAAAAGCGAGGGATTCTTGGGTATGGCCTTAAGAATGCTGGTATTTTAGAGCATTCCCTTGATGTTTTTATCAATGCCATGTTGTACAACCTCAGTTTTGAACACATCTTTCAAGAGGCTTGGCTTGATGAACGGCAAAGATGGATATTCAGCATCCTGAAGGTGTTGAGTTAAATGAGTGATAGTGAAGCAGCAGCATGATAGCCAAGGCTTTTAGAGAGAAATTGTTAATCTTGAAAGCTGTCTGAAGTTTCTATCTTAAATGTGACTGCACTTCACATTGTCCTTGCTGATCTCTTAAACTTTTTGTTGTCACCATGTAGGCTGTTGGAGGCCATTCCTCCTTCTGCAGTAGACTACTTCAGAAAATCTGCTCAAGAGCTCATAGATGAAAAAGGGGCGGTTGCTGCCCTGGCTGCAGCTCTAGCTCATATTTCCGGGGCATCCTACATACAGCAGCGCTCCTTACTCAACTCAACTGCGGTAAATAACATTACACCTGTGTTAACAAGAATGGATACGTGAATTTGCTTCCACCCAGTACCAAGTGTGGCATCTTCTTCTCAGGATCTTTCAGTGGGGTTTATCCCCAGCTTCTGGTTTGTTGCATGTTCCTTAACTGAAATCAGCTCTTACTGGCATTCTACAGGCAGAGAAACTCTAAATCAGTTAGTAAATTTTCTTGCAATGAGAGTTAAAAGAATTTCTCCAGAAATCTCAGTGAAAGAAGACTTTGATGCTCTAAGGGCATTTAACTAACAGCATTTTACAAACTAATAGATTGGTTTGTGCTATTGTAGTTTTCCTTTCCCACGAAGCTTTCATGTTTCTGTAATATTTTAAGTAAGTCTAACGTGTGATTACCTGATTTCAAAGAGATCTTGACAGAAGAAAAGTACAGCCCTTCTTTTTTCTGATGCATTTAGGGAGAACTTGGCCCACTTTGTTGTGTGGTAACACAATTTTGGAAATAGCTTATGACTAGACGGTGCTCCTTGTATCAGTTTGTGGGTTTTTTTAACCCTTTTCTAGCAGTAACTTTCTGTATGTATTGAATAAATGTGTCTCTGCTTCTGGCTAAGATACAGAAATGCTTTTGGCATTTATACCAATGAGCAATTTTAGGTTAGATGGATGCCTTCAGCTTCTTAGGAGGCTTCTAGTTGCTTCACTTTTGGGAAGCTGATTTCTTAGGATTAAATACTACATTACAATAACAAGTGATTGCATAGTTCATTAGTTAGCGAGTTACAGGTTGTCTAACCAAGTTTAGTCTTGTAAACGTTTTTTCTCTGTTTGTTTCCTGAAGGGCTTTGTGACCATGGTGTTAAAGTGTTCAATAGAAATGCATACCATGAGCTATGCCTGGCGAGGACTAAAAGAACAGCTCGGTGAGGAAGTAGATGCCAAAGTATCTGCAATGCGTTTCCTCAAGGGAAAGACGGTAAGATGGCCCAGCCTTGGGGAAGAAGAGGGGTGTGTGTGTATATGTATGGCCAGTTTTTCTAGTGATTGAGGCAGGAGTTCTGAAATACGATCACAGAAATATTAATACCTCACTCTATCCCTACTCAAATCCCACTTCTCAGAAAATGGTAACCTATCATGAGGCCCCCTGAAACTGCTGGTTACGTATACACTATTAAAAAAAAAGAAAATAAAAAGGCCTTGACACTAGTTGAGTGTTTTAAAAGCTGCTTAATTGAATGGAGACATTGCTTCCAATGTTCTCTCCTAAAAAAAACCCAAAAAACAACAAAACCAAACCATCAGAAATATGTATATAGTGGGAGTGGTTGTTGTGACCTTTATTATTTCACTGTAGACTCGTGCTAATGCTACGTACCACTGCATTGAACAGACAGCAGTAGGGTAGGGCAGTGACTGACTGCCTGAGCTGAGCAGTACAGCGTTCACCTGACTGTCAGCCTGGCTCCTGGCGTGACTGACACTTGTCTCCTGAGCAAGTGTGTTCTCAGAGAGCTTGTGGTGCCAGATGATGTCTGTCTGTCTTTTAAACACACAGGCTGATTACAGGCAATGCTGCTGTCAGCACAGAGCATTTGAATCTGCATTTTGTTTGGAGCATTTGTGTTTTAACTGCTTTTTTCTTCAGCTTATAAAAAGCTTGCACCAAAAGACCATGCTTTCTGCCATTTCTGGTTTCTACACTCAACTGAGTGGTTGCAGGTGCTGCCTCTTTGGAGTTGTGCGTGTCTGTTCTTGGGTGTATCTTTGGAAAGCAATTGCCTCTTTCTTTTTCTGTTACAGGGAGTGTGCTTTGACATCCCAGTTGGTGAACTGAGTAACATACAGGTATGTTTTTGTAGCCAGAGTAGGGTTTGGAACCTGGTGATTGAGATTTGGTGATAGACATATATAGGATTGAATATAGGGTGGTTTGGGGAGGATAAAGTTTGTGTTTTAATAAGGGTGTTGCATAGGCAACAGAGTCATTAGAAAGAGCACAGCACAGTTGTTAGAAAATACCTTGTCATGCCTCTTTCTCATTTCAATTCTCGTTATATTACCTGATTTATTAAGCAAAATCCTGTGTTCTTTGGCTACTCTGGGTTTTGAGCTCTCCACTGTATTTGGGAGTTAAACCAGTTTTCTGTCCACTTTACTGCCTCTTGCCCTTTTGTGATCGTTTATCCTTTGTCACAAGACTGAGTTGTCTCCCAGGAGGAGACCTGCTTTGGCAAGGGTGGGATTTGTCTGGAAATGCCTTCGCATTCAATGTTGCTTTTAGTGATACAGGATAACTTGGACACAGCTGCGGGCACATAAAGTCTCGTTACTTTGCTCTTGTTTCAGGAACAGTGGAGGGACACCAGGCGCTGGCAACTGTCGGTGGCAAAGGAATTGCCCCAGCTGGAAGAGTATCCGCAGGAGGTGGGACGAGGGTTCTCCAGGTTTGGAAACGGGAGGCAAAGTGATGGCGGCTTCAAGAGAAACAACTGGTTTAAGAATGGAAACCGGGGACCTGATTTTAACAGGTCACGTGATTAACCTCTGGTACAGATACGGGACTGAGCTGGTTTTTATCAAAAAGTAAAAGCCTGTTAGATGTTTTTCTTTGTCTTTATTCCTTGATACAGTGGCCTGTCTTTGAGGATGGCTAAAAATCATGTTTGCTGAGATGACTGGGTTTTTTTGGAAGACTTTGCTGTTTGCCCAGCAAACCT
>NW_010309300.1:0-204 GCF_000700745.2 Antrostomus carolinensis
CCCTGCTCACTGCAAGGGAGTTGGACTAGATTACCTTTAAAGGTCTCTTCCAACCCAAACCACTCTGTGATTCTGTGATTCTATGAACAGTAAGCTAAAAGTGGGAACACTTTAATCTTCATGTGACCTATCAGAGTATAATACAGTTGCAGAAACAAATGCTGATAGCTCAAGGTTCGCAATTGCTGAATCTAAATTGGGTTC
>NW_010309300.1:229-613 GCF_000700745.2 Antrostomus carolinensis
AGCACAGAAGGATATACTTTTATGAGATCCTCATTGTTTTTGTAGTTGAGATCCTTGTGGAAAAAAATGGCATATATATAGTGTCAGGTCCTCTAATTTTCCTTCTCTCTCCTTCTCCTTGCCCCTTGCTCATGTGCTGCTGTTGCTTATGCTTGCTAAGGGTAGGTGATCTGCTGTAGCATATACAACATTGGAAGGGAAATAATCAATCTGCCTGAACCTGGTTAGAGGTCTTCAAAGCATATATCAATGCTCCTCATGCTCCGGGTTTGAGTAGCATGGTACAGTCACTCAAGCCAAGATCACATAGGTTGAGAAATGTCATCCTCTAAGACTCTATGCTGTGTCTCATCTAATATGCTCACACTGTGCCAGCAAGACATG